>NC_057801.1:259158652-259162496 GCF_018294505.1 Triticum aestivum | reverse complement strand
CACCCATATATACCTACGTACCCTAAAACTTCCAGAACAGAAGATAGATCGGGAGTTCCGCCGCTGCAAGCCTCTATAGCCACCAAAAACCTCTCGAGAGCCCGTTCCGGCGCCCTGCCGGAGGGGGAACCCATCACTGGTGGCCATCTTCATCATCCCGGCGCTATCCATGACAAGGAGGGAGTAGTTCACCCTCAGGGCTGAGGGTATCTACCAGTAGCTATGTGTTTGATCTCTCTCTCTCGTGTTCTCTCTCGTGTTCCCTCTATGGCACGATCTTGATGTATCCTGAGCTTTGCTATTGTAGTTGGATCTTATGATGTTTCTCCCCCTCTACTCTCTTGTGATGAATTGAGTTTCCCCTTTGAAGTTATCTTATCGGATTGAGTCTTTTATGAGAACACTTGATGTATGTCTTGCCGTGATTATCTGTGGTGACAATGGGATATCATGTCCCACTTGATGTATGTTTTGGTGATCAACTTGCGGGTTTCGTGACATTAGGAACCTATGCATAGGGGTTGGCACATGTTCTCGACTCTCCGGTAGAAACTTTGGGGCACTTTTTGAAGTACTTTGTGTTGGTTGGATGAATCTGAGACTGTGTGATGCATATCATATAATCATGCCCACGGATACTTGAGGTGACAATGGAGTATCTAGGTGACATTAGGATTTTGGTTGATTTGTCTCTTAAGGTGTTATTCTAGTACGAACTCTTTCATAGATTGATCCGAAAGAATAACTTTGAGGTGGTTTCGTACCCTACCATAATCTCTACATTTGTTCTCCGCTATTAGTGGCTTTGGAGTGACTCTTTTTTGCATGTTGAGGGCTTGTTATATGATCTATCTATGTTATTATTGTTGAGAGAACTTGCACTAGTGAAAGTATGAACCCTAGTCCTTGTTTCCTATCATTGCAATACTGTTTACGCTCACTTTTATCTTTAGTTACCTTGTTGTTTTTATTATTTCAGATTACAAAAACCTTTATCTACTATCTATTTTGCACTTGTATCACCATCTCTTCGCCGAACTAGTGCACCTATACAATTTACCATTGTATTGGGTGTGTTGGGGACACAAGAGACTCTTTGCTATTTGGTTGCAGGGTTGTTTGAGAGAGACCATCTTCATCCTACGCCTCCTACGGATTGATAAACCTTAGGTCATCCACTTGAGGGAAATTTGCTACTGTCCTACAAACATGTGCACTTGCAGGCCCAACAACGTCTACAAGAAGAAGGTTGTGTAGTAGACATCAAGCTCTTTTCTGGCGCCGTTGCCGGGGAGGTTAGCGCTTGAAGGTATATCTTTATATCTTGCAATCGAATCTTTTTGTTTCTTGTTTTATCACTAGTTTAGTTTATAAAATAAAACTACAAAAAAATGGAATTAAGGATGCCTCATATGCTTCATCTTTTTAATGTCTTTCGTGAAAATGATGGGAAGGAAAATTGTGCTCAAATACTAGAAGAAGAATTACATAGAATGCTTGGCATAAAATATGTGAATGATGAGCATGATTGCAATGTTGTTAGTACGAATTCTTTGAATATCCATGATGCTAATGATGATTTCACTAGTTATGATGAAAATGCCTCCTATAAGCATGTCAATTTTTGTGGAGTGCATTGTGTTGGGGAACGTAGTAATTTCAAAAAAATTCCTACGCACACGCAAGATCATGGTGATGTATAGCAACGAGAGGGGAGAGTGTTGTCTACGTACCCTCGTAGACCGAAGCGGAAGCGTTGACGCAACGTAGAGGAAGTAGTCATACGTCCTCCCGGTCCAACCGATCCAAGCACCGTTACTCCGGCACCTCCGAGTTCTTGACACGCGTACAGCTCGATGACGCACCCCCGATCTCCGATCCAGCAGAGGCGCGGGGGGGAGTTCCGTTAGCACGACGGCGTGGTGACGATCTTGATGTTCTCCTTTCGCAGGGCTTCGCCTAAGCACCGCTACAATATGACCGAGGTGTAAAATCGTGGAGGGGGGCACCGCACACGGCGAAGGAACGATCTCAATGATCAACTTGTGTATCTAGGGTGCCCCCCTACCCCCGTATATAAAGGAGGAAGGGAGGAGGTGGCCGGCCCAAGGGGGAGGCGCGCCATAGGGGGGCAAACCTACTCCAAGTAGGTTTGGCCCCCCCTTTCCTATTCGGAGTAGGAGAAGGAAGGAAGAGGGGGGAGGAGAGAAGGAAAGGGGGGGCCGGCCCCCCTCCCAATTCGGATTGGGCTTGGGGGGGCGCGCCCCCTCCCTTGATCCTTCTCCCTCCCTTCCACTAGGGCCCAATAAGGCCCATATACTTACCGGGGGGGTTCCGGTAACCTCCCGGAGCTCCGGTATATTCCCAAACTCTCCCGGAACCTTTCCGGTGTCCAAATATATCCGTCCAATATATCAATCTTTATGTCTCGACCATTTCGAGACTCCTCGTCATGTCCGTGATCATATCCGGGACTCCGAACAACCTTCGGTACATCAAAATACATAAACTCATAATATAATTGTCATCGAAACCTTAAGCGTGCGGACCCTACGGTTCGAGAACAATGTACACATGACCGAAACACGTCTCCGGTCAATAACCAATAGCGGGACCTGGATGCCCATATTGGTTCCTACATATTCTACGAAGATCTTTATCGGTCAAACCGCACAACAACATACGTTGTTCCCTTTGTCATCGGTATGTTACTTGTCCGAGATTCGATCGTCGGTATCCAATACCTAGTTCAATCTCGTTACCGGCAAGTCTCTTTACTCGTTCCGTAATACATCATCTTATAACTAACTCATTAGTTACAATGCTTGCAAGGCTTAGGTGAGATGAGTATTACCGAGAGGGCCCAGAGATACCTCTCCGACAATCGGAGTGACAAAACCTAATCATGAATTATGCCAACCCAACATGTACCTTCGGAAACACCTGTAGAGCACCTTTATAATCACCCAGTTATGTTGTGACGTTTGGTAGCACACAAAGTGTTCTTCCGGTAAACGGGAGTTGCACAATCTCATAGTTGCAGGAACTTTGTATAAGTCATGAAGAAAGCAACATACTAAACGATCAAGTGCTAGGCTAACGGAATGGGTCATGTCAATCACATCATTCTTCTAATGATGTGATCCCACTAATCAAATGACAACACATGTCTATGGTTAGGAAACATAACCATCTTTGATTAATGAGCTAGTCAAGTAGAGGCATACTAGTGACACTATGTTTGTCTATGTATTCACACATGTATTATGTTTCCAGTTAATACAATTCTAGCATGAATAATAAACATTCATCATGATATGAGGAAATAAATAATAACTTTATTATTGCCTCTAGGGCATATTTCCTTCAGTCTCCCACTTGCACTAGAGTCAATAATCTAGTTCACATTGCCATGTGATTTAACACCAATATTCATATCTGTATATGATTAACACCCATAGTTCACATCGTCATGTGACCAACACTCAAAGGGTTTACTAGAGTCTAGTTCACATCGCTATGTGATTAACACCCAAAGAGTACTAAGGTGTGATCATGTTTTGCTCGTGAGAGAAGCTTAGTCAACGGGTCTGTCACATTCAGAGCCGTATGTATTTTGCAAATATTCTATGTCTACAATGCTCTGCACGGAGCTACTCTAGCTAATTGCTCCCACTTTCAATATGTATCCAGATTAAGACTTAGAGTCATCTGGATCAGTGCCAAAACTTGTATCGACGTAACCTTTTACGACGAACCTTTTGTCACCTCCATAATTGAGAAACATATCCTTATTCCACTAAGGATAATTTTGACAAATGTCCAATGATCTACTCCTAGATCA
>NC_057801.1:259147229-259156766 GCF_018294505.1 Triticum aestivum | reverse complement strand
CCGATATGACCCAAACGGCAGTGCCACAAATAAGTTGCACTATCATTATTAACTTTGCATCTTTTGGCATCAATATTATGAATATGTGTATCATCACGATCGAGATCCAACAAACTATTTTCATAGGGTGTATGACCATTGAAGGTTTTATTCATGTAAACAGAACAACAATTATTCTCTGATTTTAAATGGATAACCGTATTGCAATAAACATGATCAAATCATATTCATGCTCAACGTAAACGCCAAATAACATTTATTTAGGTTTAACACTAATCCCGAAAGTATAGGGAGTGTGCGATGATGATCATATCAATCTTGGAACTACTTCCAACACTCATCGTCACTTCCCCTTAAACTAGTCTCTGTTTATTCTGTAACTCCTGTTTCGAGTTACTAATCTTAGCAACCGAACAAGTATCAAATACTCAGGGGCTACTATAAACACTAGCAAGGCACACATTAATAACCTGTATATCAAATATACCCTTGTTCACTTTGCCATCCTTCTTATCTACCAAATATTCAGGGCATTTCCTCTTCCAGTGACCATTTCCTTTGCAGTGTAAGCACTCAGTTTCAGGCTATGGTCCAGCTTTGGGCTTCTTCGCAGGAGTGATAACTTGCTTGTCTTTCCACTTGAAGTTCCCTTTCTTTCCCTTTGCCCTTTTCTTGAAACTAGTGATCTTGTCAATCATCAACACTTGATGCTCTTTCTTGATTTCTACCTTCGTCGATTTCAATATCACGAAGAGCTCAGGAATCGTTTTCGTCATCCCTTGCATACTATAGTTCATCACGAAGTTCTAGTAACTTAGTGATGGTGACTAGAGAATTCTGTCAATCACTATCTTATCTGGAAGATTAACTCCCACTTGATTCAAGAGATTGAAGTACCCAGACAATCTGAGCACATGCTCACTAGTTGAGCGATTCTCCTCCATCTTTTAGCTATAGAACTTGTTGGAGACTTCATATCTCTCAACTCGGGTATTTGCTTGAAATATTTAACTTCAATTCCAGGAACATCTCATATGGTCCATGACGTTCAAAACGTCTTTGAAGTCCCGATTCTAAGCCGTTAAGCATGGTGCACTAAACTATCAAGTAGTCATCATATGGAGCTAGCCAAACGTTCATAACGTCTGCATCTGCTCCTGCAATAGGTTTGTAACCTAGCGGTGCATCAAGGACATAATTCTTCTGCACAGCAATGAGGATAAACCTCAGATCACGGATCCAATCCGCATCATTGCTACTAACATCTTTCAACACAGTTTTCTCTAGGAACATATCAAAATAAACATATGAAAGCAACAATGCGAGCTATTGATCTACAACATAATTTGCAAAATACTACCAGGACTAAGTTCATGATAAATTTAAGTTCAATTAATCATATTACTTAAGAACTCCCACTTAGACACACATCTCTCTAGTCATCTAAGTGATCACGTGATCCAAATCAACTAAACCATAACCGATCATCACGTGAGATGGAGTAGTTTTCAATGGTGAACATCATTATGTTGATCATATCTGCTATATGATTCATGCTCGACCTTTCGGTCTCCGTGTTCCGAGGCCATATCTGCATATGCTAGGCTCGTCAAGTTTAACCTGAGTATTCTGCGTGTGCAAAACTGGCTTGCACCCGTTGTAGATGGACGTAGAGCTTATCACACCCGATCATCACGTGGTGTCTCGGCACGATGAACTTTGGCAACGGTGCATACTCAGGGAGAACACTTCTTGATAATTTTAGTGAGAGATCATCTTAAAATGCTACCGTCAATCAAAGCAAGATAAGATGCATAAAGGATAAACATCACATGCAATCAATATAAGTGATATGATATGGCCATCATCATCTTGTGCTTGTGATCTCCATCTTCGAAGCACCGTCATGACCACCATCGTCACCGGCGCGACACCCTGATCTCCATCGTAGCATCGTTGTCGTTTACGCCATCTATTGCTTCTACGACTATCGCTACCGCTTAGTGATAAAGTAAAGCAATTACAGGGCATTTGCATTTCATACAATAAAGCGACAACCATATGGCTCCAGCCAGTTGACGATAACTTCGGTTACAAAACATGATCATCTCATACAATAAAATATAGCATCACGTCTTGACCATATCACATCACAACATTCCCTGCAAAAACAAGTTAGACGTCCTCTACTTTGTTGTTGCAAATTTTACGTGGCTGCTATGGGCTTAGCAAGAACCGTTCTTACCTACGCATCAAAACCACAACGATAGTTTGTCAAATAGACTCTGTTTTAACCTTCACAAGGACCGGGCATAGCCATACTCGGTTCAACTAAAGTGAGAGAGACAGACACCGGCCAACCACCTTTAAGCACGAGTGCTCGTAACGGTGAAACCAGTCTCGCGTAAGCGTACGCGTAATGTCGGTCCGGGCCGCTTCATCTCACAATACCGCTGAACCAAAGTATGACCTGCTGGTAGGCAGTATGACTTATATCGTCCACAACTCACTTGTGTTCTACTCGTGCATATAACATCAACGCATAAAACCTAGGCTCGGATGCCACTGTTGGGGAACGTAGTAATTTCAAAAAAATTCCTACGCACACGCAAGATCATGGTGATGTATAGCAATGAGAGGGGAGAGTGTTGTCTACGTACCCTCGTAGACCGAAGCGGAAGCGTTGACGCAACGTAGAGGAAGTAGTCGTACGTCCTCCCGGTCCAACCGATCCAAGCACCGTTACTCCGGCACCTCCGAGTTCTTGACACGCGTACAGCTCGATGACGCACCCCCGATCTCCGATCCAGCAGAGGCGCGGGGGGGAGTTCCGTCAGCACGACGGTGTGGTGACGATCTTGATGTTCTCCTTTCGCAGGGCTTCGCCTAAGCACCGCTACAATATGACCGAGGTGTAATATCGTGGAGGGGGGCACTGCACACGGCTAAGGAACGATCTCAATGATCAACTTGTGTGTCTAGGGTGCCCCCCTACCCCCGTATATAAAGGAGGGAGGGAGGAGGTGGCCGGCCCAAGGGGGAGGCGCGCCATAGGGGGGCAAACCTACTTCAAGTAGGTTTGGCCCCCCCTTTCCTATTCGGAGTAGGAGAAGGAAGGAAGAGGGGAGGAGAGAAGGAAAGGGGGGCCGGCCCCCCCTCCCAATTCGGATTGGGCTTGGGGGGGGCGCGCCCCCTCCCTTGCTCCTTCTCCCTCCCTTCCACTAGGGCCCAATAAGGCCCATATACTTACCGGGGGGGTTCCGGTAACCTCCCGGAGCTCCGGTATATTCCCAAACTCTCCCGGAACCTTTTCGGTGTCCAAATATATCCGTCCAATATATCAATCTTTATGTCTCGACCATTTCGAGACTCCTCGTCATGTCCGTGATCATATCCGGGACTCCGAACAACCTTCGGTACATCAAAATACATAAACTCATAATATAATTGTCATTGAAACCTTAAGCGTGCGGACCCTATGGTTCGAGAACAATGTACACATGACCGAAACACGTCTCCGGTCAATAACCAATAGCGGGACCTGGATGCCCATATTGGTTCCTACATATTATATGAAGATCTTTATCGGTCAAACCGCACAACAACATACGTTGTTCCCTTTGTCATCGGTATGTTACTTGTCCGAAGTTCGATCGTTGGTATCCAATACCTAGTTCAATCTCGTTACCGGCAAGTCTCTTTACTCGTTCGGTAATACATCATCTTATAACTAACTCATTAGTTACAATGCTTCCAAGGCTTAGGTGAGATGAGTATTACCGAGAGGGCCCAGAGATACCTCTCCGACAATCGGAGTGACAAAACCTAATCTTGAATTATGCCAACCCAACATGTACCTTCGGAAACACCTGTAGAGCACCTTTATAATCACCCAGTTACGTTGTGACGTTTGGTAGCACACAAAGTGTTGTTCCGGTAAACGGGAGTTGCACAATCTCATAGTTGCAGGAACTTTGTATAAGTGATGAAGAAAGCAACATACTAAACGATCAAGTGCTAGGCTAACAGAATGGGTCATGTCAATCACATCATTCTTCTAATGATGTGATCCCACTAATCAAATGACAACACATGTCTATGGTTAGGAAACATAACCATCTTTGATTAATGAGCTAGTCAAGTAGAGGCATACTAGTGACACTATGTTTGTCTATGTATTCACACATGTATTATGTTTCCAGTTAATACAATTCTAGCATGAATAATAAACATTCATCATGATATGAGGAAATAAATAATAACTTTATTATTGCCTCTAGGGCATATTTCCTTCACATTGGGCTTGCAAGGACACAGCAAATAGGGAAGATAGATATTGCAAGAGGCATAAGTACTTAGAAACTAAATGGTTGCAAGAAAGTCTAGATGCATGTGCTGAAAATTTATTTTTTTCTTAGCCAGACTTGTGAACTTTGCAATGAACGTGATCATTTTAGTACCCAATGAAATTTGTTTCATGATCGTATTTTGTCCAAAAATTGTGATGACTTGATTTCCCTTGCACATCATAATGAGCTTAGTTTGCTCTTGGGTTATGAAGAAATAAAACGTATAACTAAGATTATTCTAGAATTTGCCCTTGATAGAATTCTTCATTTTGATCTAGAAGAAATTTATATGTATTGTGCGAAGAATTGCATTGAAAATCCTTATATTGCCAATTACATAAAGAAAAGAAAACAAATAGAGGGTGATGAGAATACTAATGAAAGGGAAGAGACTTCCCAATCTCCTCCTATTATTTCTTATGATGAATCAGGTAACAAGGAGGAGCTTTCTATTCAACCAATCTCATCAATAAGGAGCTCAAAGAGGAAGGTTGAACCTACACATAATGTGAAGAAGAAAAAGAAAAGAAGGAGCAACAAAGGTAAAAAAGGTATCCCTCCCAAATGATGTTGCTCCTACTACTCATTGTGATGATGATAATTGCTATACTATTGGTGCTATCAATATTTTTAATGATGAGAGTGGTTATGCTTATGATATGAAAGGGCCCAAGCTTGGGAAAGCTATGTTTGATTGGGATGAAATATTTGAGAATATATTTGCTGGAATTAATGTTTGTCCCAAGCTTGGGGATGCTATGTTTAATGAAGATGATATTTTTAGCATCCCAAGTTTTGATATGCAAAGTTGTTATGATGATAGCATGCCTCCTACCTATGATGATTATATTGATGAAAGTGGGTTTGGAAGAGAGTCAACTTTAGGAAGTAGTGATCCCACTATTTTGGAGGATGTTGAATTTTATTGTGATGAATACGAAAGTGGATTTGGAAGAGTGTCAACTCTATTTAGTGATTCCACTATCTTGGGAGAGGTTTCAATCGATTATGATGAGAACGAAGTTGCTACTTATGATGATTATTGTGATGAAACTTATGCTATAAAAAGTAGTGATGATTATATTTACAAATCTTGTCATGATTATGATTACCCTTTTTCTTAACATTACCCTTTTAATGTGGAAACAATTTTTAGTGTTCAAGTCTCTTATGATACTCCCACTATTATTCATCAGAAGAATTTTGCTTATGTGGAGAGTAGTAAATTTTCTATTCTTGTAGATCATGAAAAGAATGCTTTAGGTGCTGGTTAAATTGTTGAATTCATTCATGATGCTACTGAAAATTATTATGAGGGAGGAACATATGCTTGTAGGAATTGCAATAATATCAAGTTTCCTCTCTATGTGCTTCAAGTTTTGAAGCTATGCTTGTTTTACCTTCCTATGCTAGTTGATTATCGTTCCCATAAGTTGTTTGTTCACAAAATCCCTATGCATAGGAAGTGGGTTAGACTTAAAAGTGCTACTCATATGCTTCATGATGCTCCCGTTATGTTTCTATTCTTATCTTTTATGTGAGCATCATTGTCATCATCATGCCTAGCTAGAAAGGCATTAAAGAAAAGCGCTTGTTGGGAGACAACTCAATACTTATCCTTACTATTTTTGTGTGTTCACATGATTATGATACTGTAGTAATCATATTTTATAGCTTTTGTTTCAATAAAGTGCCAAGTAAGACCTTTAGGATGGCTTACGGTGATAGTTGTGTTGATCCTGCTGAAAATCAGAAACTTTTGCACCCAGTAAATTAGTTTTGTTAATTCACAAAAATGTGCTTATGATCTGATTCTTTTTTCTCAGGATTGGTACACGAATTTATTAGGACTTCCTAATTTGGTAGGATTTTTGGAGTTCCATAAGTATACGTTTGGTACAGATTACTACAGACTGTTCTGTTTTTGACAGATTCTGTTTTCTATGTGTTGTTTGCTTATTTTGATGAATCTATGAGTAGTATCGGAGGGTATGAACCATATATAAGTTGGAGTACAGTAGATATTACACCAATATGAATTTAGAATGAGTTAATTACAGTACCAATGTGGTGGTTTTGTTTTCTTTCACTAACGGAGCTTATAAGATTTCCTGTTGAATTTTGTGTTGTGAAGTTTTCAAGTTTTGGGTAAAGATTCGATGGACTATGTAATAAGGAGAGGCAAGAGCCTAAGATTGGGGATGCCCAAGTCACCCCAAGTTAATATTCAAGAATAGCCAAAAGCCTAAGCTTGGGGATGCCCCGGAAGGCATCCCCTCTTTCGTCTTCGTTCATCGGTAACTTTACTTGGAGCTATATTTTTATTCACCACATGATATGTTTTTTGCTTGGAGCGTCATTTTATTTTGTTAGTATTATCTTGCTGTTATTTAGAATAATGTTTTGCATCTTTAGTTTCAATAAAGAAGTCAAGGATAGCCTTTGCCATGCTTATTTTGCTAGTATACATGTTGCTGTTTGAAAACAGAAAGTTTACCGCTGTTGCAAAAATTCCCTAGAAAATTCAGAGCATGATATAATGTTGAAACTTTTTGCATAATGAGCTCTGATAAATTTACTACAGTGGGAATTTTTTTTCTTAATTTTTGGATTTAGGGAAGTATGATTAATCTTGCATTCTTTACAGGCTATACTGTTTTGACAGATTGCTGTTATGGTTGCATTGTTTGCATATGTTTGCTTGTTTAATGATTCTATTTGAGGATAGGAGTATTAAATATGCAGAGGCATTTGGTATGCAATGTTGAATAATAATGTTAGTGATTTTTTATAGTAGAAAATGATAAGGTTTTGCATTGGTTTATACTAACCTATCTCACGAGTTCTTGTTGAGTTTCTTGTGAATGAAGCTTTTCATAAAAAGAGAAACCATGATATGAGAGGAATTAAGGAGACACAAAAGTTCAAGCTTGGGGATTCCCAAGGCACCCCAAGATAATATTCCAAGAAGGCTCAAGCATCTAAGCTTGGGGATGCCCTGGTAGGCATCCCACCTTTCTTCTTCAACAACTATCGGTTAGTATCGGTTGAGCCTAAGTTTTTGCTTCTTCACATGAGTTGTGTTATCCTTGCATTGTAGTTTTCTTTAGATTTGCTTGCTGTTTGAATAAAGTATCAAGATCTGAAATTATTAAATGGGAGAGTCTTCACATAGTTGCACAATTATTCGACTACTCATTGATCTTCACTTATATCTTTCGGAGTAGTTTTTGTTATTGCTCTAGTACTTCGCTTATATCTTTTAGAGCATGGTGGTAGTTTTATTTTGAAGAAATAGATGAACTCTCATACTTCACTTAGATTATTTTGAGAGTCGTTAATAGCATGGTAATTTGCTTAATATTAATATACTTCGTATTCAAGATATGTGAAACTTTCTTATGAGTGTGTTGAATACTAAGAAAAGTTTGATACTTGATAATTGTTTTGAGATATGGAGGTAGTGATATTAAAGTCATGCTAGTTGGGTGATTATGAATTTAAATAATGCTTGTGTTGAAGTTAGCAAGTCCCGTAGCATGCACGTATGGTTAAAGTTGTGTAACAAATTTGAAACATGAAGTGTACCTGGCTTGTGCATCCTTATGAGTGGCGGTCGGGGACGAGCGATGGTCTTTGCCTACCAATCTATCCCCCTAGGAGCATGCGCGTAGTACTTGATTTTTGATGACTTCTAAATTTTTGCAATAAGTATATGAGTTCTTTTTACTAATGTTGAGTCCATGGATTATACGCACTCTCACCTTTCCGCCTTTGCTAGCCTCTTCGGTACCGTGCATTGCCCTTTCTCACCTTGAGAGTTGGTGCAAACTTCGCCGGTGCATCCAAACCCCGTGATACGATACGCTCTATCACACATAAACCTCCTTATATCTTCCTCAAAACAGCCACCATACCTACCTATCATGGCATTTCAATAGCCATTCCGAGATATGCCATGCAACTTCCATCATCATCATCATGACATACATTACTTTTGTCATATTGCCATTGCATGATCATGTAGTTGACATCGTATTTGTGGCAAAGCCACCATGCATTATTTTTCATACATGTCACTCTTGATTCATTGCACCATCCTGGTACACCGCCGGAGGCATTCATATAGAGTCATATCTTGTTCTAAGTTTCGAGTTGTAATCCTTATGTTGTAATCAATAGAAGTGTGATGATCATCATTGTTAGAGCATTGCCCAAAAAGAAAAAGAAAAAGAAAAAAGAAAGAAAGGCCAAAAGAAAAGAAAAAAGGAAGGCCCAAAAAAAAGAAAAAGAAAAAAAAAGAAAAAAAGAAAATAAATAAAAAGGGCAATGCTACTATCTCTTTTTCCACACTTGTGCTTCAGAGTAGCACCTTGTTCTTCATGTAGCGAGTCTCATATATTGTGCTTCAAAGTAGCACCTTGTTCTTCATGTAGTGAGTCTCATAAGTTGTCTTTTTATAATAGTGGGAATTTTTCATTATAGAACTTGGCTTGTATATTCCTACGATGGGCTTCCTCAAATGCCCTAGGTCTTCGTGAGCAAGCAAGTTGGATGCACACCCACTAGTTTTCTTTTGTTGAGCATTCATAGCTCTAGTGCATCCGTTCCATGGCAATCCCTAGTCACTCACATCGATATCTATTGATTCGCATATCCATAGCCCATTGATACGCCTAGTTGATGTGAGACTTTCTCCTTTTTTGTTTTCTCCACACAATCCCCATCATCATATTCTATTCCACCCATAGTGCTATATCCATGGCTCACGCTCATGTATTGCGTGAAGGTTGAAAAAGTTTGAGATTATTTAAGTATGAAACAATTGCTTGGCTTGTCATCGGGGGTATAGAAGTTGGGAACATCTTTGTGTGACGAAAATGAAGCATAGCCTAACTATATGATTTTGTAGGGATGAACTTTCTTTTTCCATGCTATTTTGAGAAGACATGATTGCTTTGATTAGTATGCTTGAAGTATTATTATTTTTATGTCAATATGAACTTTTGTCTTGAATCTTCCGGATCTGAATATTCATATCACAAGTAAGAAGATTTACATTGAAATTATGCCAAAGCATCACTCCGCATCAAAAATTCTTTTTTATAATTTACCTACTCGAGGACGAGCAGGAATTAAGCTTGGGGATGCTTGATACATCTCCAACGTATCTACAATTTTTGATTGC
>NC_057801.1:259048770-259147219 GCF_018294505.1 Triticum aestivum | reverse complement strand
TAGCCACCAAAAACCTCTCAGGAGCCCGTTCCGGCGCCCTGCCGGAGGGGGAACCAATCACCGATGGCCATCTTCATCATCCCGGCGCTATCCATGACAAGGAGGGAGTAGTTCACCCTCAGGGCTAAGGGTATGTACCAGCAGCTATGTGTTTGATCTCTCTCTTTCGTGTCCTCTCTCGTGTTCCCTCTATGGCACGATCTTGATGTATCCTGAGCTTTGCTATTGTAGTTGGATCTTATGATGTTTCTCCCCCTCTACTCTCTTGTGATGAATTGAGTTTCCCCTTCGAAGTTATCTTATCGGATTGAGTCTTTTATGAGAACACTTGATGTATGTCTTGCCGTGATTATCTGTGGTGACAATGGGATATCATGTGCCACTTGATGTATGTTTTGGTGATCAACTTGCGGGTTTCGTGACATTGGGAACCTATGCATAGGGGTTGGCACACATTCTTGACTCTCCGGTAGAAACTTTGGGGCACTCTTTGAAGTACTTTGTGTTGGTTGGATGAATCTGAGATTGTGTGATGCATATCGTATAATCATGCCCACGGATACTTGAGGTGACAATGGAGTATCTAGGTGACGTTAGGGTTTTGGTTGATTTGTGTCTTAAGGTGTTATTCTAGTACAAACTCTTTTATAGGATTATCCGAAAGAATAACCTTGAGGTGGTTTCGTACCCTACCATAATCTGTACGTTTGTTCTCCGCTATTAGTGGCTTTGGAGTGACTCTTTATTGCATGTTGAGGGCTTGTTATATGATCTATCTATGTTATTATTGTTGAGAGAACTTGCACTAGTGAAAGTATGAACCCTAGGCCTTGTTTCCTATCATTGCAATACCGTTTACGCTCACTTTTATCTTTAGTTACCTTACTGTTTTTATTATTTCAGATTACAAAAACCTTTATCTACTATGTATTTTGCACTTGTATCACCATCTCTTCACCGAACTAGTGCACCTATACAATTTACCATTGTATTGGGTGTGTTGGGGACACAAGAGACTCTTTGCTATTTGGTTGCAGGGTTGTTTGAGAGAGACCATCTTCATCCTACGCCTCCTACAGATTGATAAACCTTAGGTCATCCACTTGAGGGAAATTTGCTACTGTCCTACAAACATGTGCACTTGCAGGCCCAACAACGTCTACAAGAAGAAGGTTGTGTAGTAGACATCAAATAGCATGGTATTTGCTATGATCATAAAGTTGGTCCTAGAATGATGAGCATCCAAGTTGGGTATAATAAAAACTATCATAGAAAGTGAATTGGATGCTATGATCAATTTGATGCTTGATAATTGTTTTGAGATATGGAGGTAGTGATATTAAAGTCATGCGGGTTGGGAGATTATGAATTTAAAGAATGCTTGTGTTGAAGTTTGTGATTCCCGTAGCATGCACGTATGGTGAACCGCTTTGTGATGAAGTTGGAGCACAATTTTATTTATTGATTGTCTTCCTTATGAGTGGCGGTCGGGGACGAGCGATGGTCTTTTCCTACCAATCTATCCCCCTAGGAGCGTGCGCGTAGTGCTTTGGTTTTTGATGACTTCTAAATTTTTGCAACAAGTATATGAGTTCCTTTGATTAATGTTGAGTCCATGGATTATACGCACTCTTTCACCCTTCCACCATTGCTAGCCTCTCTTGTATCGTGCAATTTTTGCCGGTACCTTACACCCACCATTTACCTTCCTCAAAACAGCCACCATGCCTACCTAATATGGCATTTCCATAGCCATTCCGAGATATATTGCCATGCAACTTTCCACCGTTCCGTTCATATGACACGCATTACTTTTGTCATATTGCTTTTTGCATGATCATGTAGTTGACATTGTATTTGTGGCAAGGCCACCTTCATAATTTTCATACATGTCGCTCTTGATTCATTGCATATCCCGGTACACCGCCGGAAGCATTCATATAGAGTCATATCTTGTTCTAGCTTTGAGTTGTAAATCCATAAAAGTGTGATGATCTTCATTATTAGAGCATTGTCCTAGTGGGGAAAGGATGATGAAGACTATGATTCCCCCACAAGTCGGGATGAGACTTCGGACTTTACAAAAAGAAAAAAGAGAGAGAAAGAAAAAAAGAGAGAAAGGCCAAAAAGAAAAAAAGGAAGGCCAAAAAAAGAGAAAAAAAATAAAAAAAAAGAAGAGAAAGAGAAAAATAAAATGAGAGAAAAAGAGAGAAGGGACAATGCTACTATCTCTTTTTCCACACTTGTGCTCCAAAATAGCACCATGATCTTCATGATAGAGAGTCTCATATGTTGTCACTTTCATATACTAGTGGGAATTTTTCATTATAGAACTTGGCTTGTATATTCGAATGATGGGCTTCCTCAAAAGTGCCCTAGGTCTTCGTGAGCAAGCAAGTTGGATGCACCCCACTTAGTTTCTTTTGTTGAGCTTTCATATATTTATAGCTCTAGTGCATCCGTTGCATGGCAATCCCTACTCACTCACATTGATATCTATTAATGGGCATCTCCATAGCCCGTTGATACACCTAGTTGATGTGAGACTATCTTCTCCTTTTTGTCTTCTCCACAACCACCATTCTATTCCACTTATAGTGCTATGTCCATGGCTCACGCTCATGTATTGCGTGAAAGTTGAAAAAGTTTGAGATTATTAAAGTATGAAACAATTGATTGGCTTGTCATCGGGGTTGTGCATGATTAAATACTTTGTGTGATGAAGATAGAGCATAGCCATACTATATGATTTTGTAGGGATAACTTTCTTTAGCCATGTTATTTTGAGAAGACATGATTACTTTGATTAGTATGCTTGAAGTATTACTATTTCTTATGTCAATATGAACTTTTATTTTGTATTCATTTGGATCTGAACATTCATGCCACAATAAAGAAAATTACATTATGAATTATGCTAGGTAGCATTCCACATCAAAAATTTCTTTTTTTATCATTTACCTACTCGAGGACGAGCAGGAATTAAGCTTGGGGATGCTTGATGCGTCTCCAACGTATCTATAATTTTTGATTGTTCCATGCTATTATATTACCCCTTTTGGATGTTTATGGGATTTATTTTACACATTTATATCATTTTTGGGACTAACCTACTAACTGGAGGCCCAGCCCATATTGTTGTTTTTTTTGCCTATTTCAGTATTTCGAAGAAAAGGAATATCAAACGGAGTCCAAATGGAATGAAACCTTCAGGAGCGTGATTTTTGGAACAAACGTGATCCGAAGAGCTTGGAGTGCAAGCCAAGAAGCTTCCGAGGGCCCCACGAGATAGGGGGCCGCCCCCTGTCTCATGGGCCCCTCGGGCGGCCACCGACGTACTTCTTCCTCCTATATGTACCTACGTACCCCGAAAACATCCAGGAGCACCACGAAACACAATTTCCACCGCCTTAACCTTCTGTATCCGCGAGATCCCATCTTGGAGCCTTCGCCGGCACTCTGCCATAATCTCTACATTTGTTCTCCGCTATTAGTGGCTTTGGAGTGACTCTTTTTTGCATGTTGAGGGCTTGTTATATGATCTATCTATGTTATTATTGTTGAGAGAACTTGCACTAGTGAAAGTATGAACCCTAGTCCTTGTTTCCTATCATTGCAATACTGTTTACGCTCACTTTTATCTTTAGTTACCTTGTTGTTTTTATTATTTCAGATTACAAAAACCTTTATCTACTATCTATTTTGCACTTGTATCACCATCTCTTCGCCGAACTAGTGCACCTATACAATTTACCATTGTATTGGGTGTGTTGGGGACACAAGAGACTCTTTGCTATTTGGTTGCAGGGTTGTTTGAGAGAGACCATCTTCATCCTACGCCTCCTACGGATTGATAAACCTTAGGTCATCCACTTGAGGGAAATTTGCTACTGTCCTACAAACATGTGCACTTGCAGGCCCAACAACGTCTACAAGAAGAAGGTTGTGTAGTAGACATCAAGCTCTTTTCTGGCGCCGTTGCCGGGGAGGTTAGCGCTTGAAGGTATATCTTTATATCTTGCAATCGAATCTTTTTGTTTCTTGTTTTATCACTAGTTTAGTTTATAAAATAAAACTACAAAAAAATGGAATTAAGGATGCCTCATATGCTTCATCTTTTTAATGTCTTTCGTGAAAATGATGGGAAGGAAAATTGTGCTCAAATACTAGAAGAAGAATTACATAGAATGCTTGGCATAAAATATGTGAATGATGAGCATGATTGCAATGTTGTTAGTACGAATTCTTTGAATATCCATGATGCTAATGATGATTTCACTAGTTATGATGAAAATGCCTCCTATAAGCATGTCAATTTTTGTGGAGTGCATTGTGTTGGGGAACGTAGTAATTTCAAAAAAATTCCTACGCACACGCAAGATCATGGTGATGTATAGCAACGAGAGGGGAGAGTGTTGTCTACGTACCCTCGTAGACCGAAGCGGAAGCGTTGACGCAACGTAGAGGAAGTAGTCGTACGTCCTCCCGGTCCAACCGATCCAAGCACCGTTACTCCGGCACCTCCGAGTTCTTGACACGCGTACAGCTCGATGACGCACCCCCGATCTCCGATCCAGCAGAGGCGCGGGGGGGAGTTCCGTTAGCACGACAGCGTGGTGACGATCTTGATGTTCTCCTTTCGCAGGGCTTCGCCTAAGCACCGCTACAATATGACCGAGGTGTAAAATCGTGGAGGGGGGCACCGCACACGGCGAAGGAACGATCTCAATGATCAACTTGTGTATCTAGGGTGCCCCCTACCCCCGTATATAAAGGAGGAAGGGAGGAGGTGGCCGGCCCAAGGGGGAGGCGCGCCATAGGGGGGCAAACCTACTCCAAGTAGGTTTGGCCCCCCCTTTCCTATTCGGAGTAGGAGAAGGAAGGAAGAGGGGGGAGGAGAGAAGGAAAGGGGGGGCCGGCCCCCCTCCCAATTCGGATTGGGCTTGGGGGGGCGCGCCCCCTCCCTTGATCCTTCTCCCTCCCTACCACTAGGGCCCAATAAGGCCCATATACTTACCGGGGGGGTTCCGGTAACCTCCCGGAGCTCCGGTATATTCCCAAACTCTCCCGGAACCTTTCCGGTGTCCAAATATATCCGTCCAATATATCAATCTTTATGTCTCGACCATTTCGAGACTCCTCGTCATGTCCGTGATCATATCCGGGACTCCGAACAACCTTCGGTACATCAAAATACATAAACTCATAATATAATTGTCATCGAAACCTTAAGCGTGCGGACCCTACGGTTCGAGAACAATGTACACATGACCGAAACACGTCTCCGGTCAATAACCAATAGCGGGACCTGGATGCCCATATTGGTTCCTACATATTCTACGAAGATCTTTATCGGTCAAACCGCACAACAACATACGTTGTTCCCTTTGTCATCGGTATGTTACTTGTCCGAGATTCGATCGTCGGTATCCAATACCTAGTTCAATCTCGTTACCGGCAAGTCTCTTTACTCGTTCCGTAATACATCATCTTATAACTAACTCATTAGTTACAATGCTTGCAAGGCTTAGGTGAGATGAGTATTACCGAGAGGGCCCAGAGATACCTCTCCGACAATCGGAGTGACAAAACCTAATCTTGAATTATGCCAACCCAACATGTACCTTCGGAAACACCTGTAGAGCACCTTTATAATCACCCAGTTACGTTGTGATGTTTGGTAGCACACAAAGTGTTCTTCCGGTAAACGGGAGTTGCACAATCTCATAGTTGCAGGAACTTTGTATAAGTCATGAAGAAAGCAACATACTAAACGATCAAGTGCTAGGCTAACGGAATGGGTCATGTCAATCACATCATTCTTCTAATGATGTGATCCCACTAATCAAATGACAACACATGTCTATGGTTAGGAAACATAACCATCTTTGATTAATGAGCTAGTCAAGTAGAGGCATACTAGTGACACTATGTTTGTCTATGTATTCACACATGTATTATGTTTCCAGTTAATACAATTCTAGCATGAATAATAAACATTCATCATGATATGAGGAAATAAATAATAACTTTATTATTGCCTCTAGGGCATATTTCCTTCAGTCTCCCACTTGCACTAGAGTCAATAATCTAGTTCACATTGCCATGTGATTTAACACCAATATTCATATCTGTATATGATTAACACCCATAGTTCACATCGTCATGTGACCAACACTCAAAGGGTTTACTAGAGTCTAGTTCACATCGCTATGTGATTAACACCCAAAGAGTACTAAGGTGTGATCATGTTTTGCTCGTGAGAGAAGCTTAGTCAACGGGTCTGTCACATTCAGAGCCGTATGTATTTTGCAAATATTCTATGTCTACAATGCTCTGCACGGAGCTACTCTAGCTAATTGCTCCCACTTTCAATATGTATCCAGATTAAGACTTAGAGTCATCTGGATCAGTGCCAAAACTTGTATCGACGTAACCTTTTACGACGAACCTTTTGTCACCTCCATAATTGAGAAACATATCCTTATTCCACTAAGGATAATTTTGACAAATGTCCAATGATCTACTCCTAGATCAGTATTGTACTCCCTTGCCAAACCAGGGCAGAGTATACAATAGGTCTGGTTCACAACATAGCATATTTTATAGAACCTATGACTAAGGCAGAGGGAATGACTTTTCATTCTCTTTCTATTTTCTGCCATGGTCGGGTCTTGAGTCTTACTCAACTTCACACCTTGCAACACAGGCAAGAACTCCTTCTTTGGCTGTTCCATTTTGAACTATTTCAAAATCTTGTCAAGGTATGTACTCATTGAAAATCTTATCAAGCGTCTTGATCTATCTCAATAGATCTTGATGCTCAATATGTAAGTAGCTTTACTGAGGTCTTTATTTTAAAGAACTCCTTTCAAACACTCCTTTATGCTTTGCAGAATAATTCTACATTATTTCTGATTAACAATATGTCATTCACATATACTTATCAGAAATGTTGTAGTGCTCCCACTCACTTTCTTGTAAATACAAGCTTCACCGCAAGTCTGTATAAAACTATATGCTTTGATCAACTTATCAAAGCGTATATTCCAACTCTGAGATGCTTGCACCAGTCCATAGATGGATCGCTGGAGCTTGCACATTTTGTTAGCACCTTTAGGATTGACAAAACCTTCTGGTTGTATCATATACAACTCTTCTTTAATAAATACATTAAGGAATGCAGTTTTGACATCCATTTGCCAGATTTCATAAAATGTGGCAATTGCTAACATGATTCGGACAGACTTAAGCATCGATACGAGTGAGAAAATCTCATCGTATTCAACCCCTTGATACTGTTGAAAACCTTTTGCAATAAGTCGAGCTTAGTGGATAGTAACACTACTATCAGTGTCCGTCTTCCTCTTGAAGATCCATTTATTTAACATGGCTTGCTGATCATCGAGCAAGTCAATCGAAGTCCATACTTTGTTCTCATACATGGATCATATCTCAGATTTTATGGCCTCAAGCCATTTTGCGGAATCTGGGCTCATCATCGCTTCCTCATAGTTCGTAGGTTCATCAAGGTCTAGTAACATGACTTCCAGAACAGTATTACCGTACTACTCTGGTGCGGACTGTACTTTGGAAGACCTACAAGGTTTTGTAGTAACTTGATCTGAAGTTTCATGATCATCATCATTAGCTTCCTCACTAATTGGTGTAGGAATCACTGGAACTGATTTCCGTGGTGAACTACTTTCCAATTCGGGAGAAGGTAAAAATTACCTTATCAAGCTCTACTTTCCTCCCACTCACTTCTTTCGAGTGAAACTCCTTCTCTAGAAAGGATCCATTTTAGCAATGAATATCTTGCCTTCGGATCTGTGATAGAAGGTGTACCCAACAATTTCCTTTGGGTATTCTATGAAGACGCACTTCTCCGATTTGGGTTCGAGCTTATCAGGATGAAACTTTTTCACATAAGCATCGTAGCCCCAAACTTTAAGAAACGACAACTTGGGTTTCTTGCTAAACCACAGTTCATATGTTGTTGTCTCAACGGATTTAGATGGTGCCCTTTTAATGTGAATGCAGCTGTCTCTAATGCATAACCCCAAAACAATATTGGTAAATCAGTAAGAGACATCATAGATCGCACCATATCCAATAAAGTGCGGTTACGACGTTCAGACACACCATAACGTTGTGGTGTTCCAGGTGGCGTGAGCAGTGAAACTATTTCACATTGTTTTAATTGAAGACCAAACTCGTAACTCAAATATTCATCTCCGCGATCAGATCGCAGAAACTTTATTTTCTTGTTACGATGATATTTCCACTTCACTCTGAAATTCTTTGAACCTTTTAACTATTTCAGACTTATGTTTCATTAAGTAGATATACCCATATCTGCTCAAATCATCTTGTGAAGGTCAGAAAATAACGATACTTGCCACGAGCATCAATACTCATTGGATCGCATACATCTGTATGTATTATTTCCAACAAGTTAGTAGCTCGTTCCATTGTTCCGGAGAACGGAGTTTTAGTCATCTTGCCAAAAAGGCACGGTTCGCAAGCATCAAATGATTCATAACCAAGTGATTCCAAAAATCCATCTTTATGAAGTTTCTTCATGCGCTTTACACCGATATGACCCAAACGGCAGTGCCACAAATAAGTTGCACTATCATTATTAACTTTGCATCTTTTGGCATCAATATTATGAATATGTGTATCATCACGATCGAGATCCAACAAACTATTTTCATAGGGTGTATGACCATTGAAGGTTTTATTCATGTAAACAGAACAACAATTATTCTCTGATTTTAAATGGATAACCGTATTGCAATAAACATGATCAAATCATATTCATGCTCAACGTAAACGCCAAATAACATTTATTTAGGTTTAACACTAATCCCGAAAGTATAGGGAGTGTGCGATGATGATCATATCAATCTTGGAACTACTTCCAACACTCATCGTCACTTCCCCTTAAACTAGTCTCTGTTTATTCTGTAACTCCTGTTTCGAGTTACTAATCTTAGCAACCGAACAAGTATCAAATACTCAGGGGCTACTATAAACACTAGCAAGGCACACATTAATAACCTGTATATCAAATATACCCTTGTTCACTTTGCCATCCTTCTTATCTACCAAATATTCAGGGCATTTCCTCTTCCAGTGACCATTTCCTTTGCAGTGTAAGCACTCAGTTTCAGGCTATGGTCCAGCTTTGGGCTTCTTCGCAGGAGTGATAACTTGCTTGTCTTTCCACTTGAAGTTCCCTTTCTTTCCCTTTGCCCTTTTCTTGAAACTAGTGATCTTGTCAATCATCAACACTTGATGCTCTTTCTTGATTTCTACCTTCGTCGATTTCAATATCACGAAGAGCTCAGGAATCGTTTTCGTCATCCCTTGCATACTATAGTTCATCACGAAGTTCTAGTAACTTAGTGATGGTGACTAGAGAATTCTGTCAATCACTATCTTATCTGGAAGATTAACTCCCACTTGATTCAAGAGATTGAAGTACCCAGACAATCTGAGCACATGCTCACTAGTTGAGCGATTCTCCTCCATCTTTTAGCTATAGAACTTGTTGGAGACTTCATATCTCTCAACTCGGGTATTTGCTTGAAATATTTAACTTCAATTCCAGGAACATCTCATATGGTCCATGACGTTCAAAACGTCTTTGAAGTCCCGATTCTAAGCCGTTAAGCATGGTGCACTAAACTATCAAGTAGTCATCATATGGAGCTAGCCAAACGTTCATAACGTCTGCATCTGCTCCTGCAATAGGTTTGTAACCTAGCGGTGCATCAAGGACATAATTCTTCTGCACAGCAATGAGGATAAACCTCAGATCACGGATCCAATCCGCATCATTGCTACTAACATCTTTCAACACAGTTTTCTCTAGGAACATATCAAAATAAACATATGAAAGCAACAATGCGAGCTATTGATCTACAACATAATTTGCAAAATACTACCAGGACTAAGTTCATGATAAATTTAAGTTCAATTAATCATATTACTTAAGAACTCCCACTTAGACAGACATCTCTCTAGTCATCTAAGTGATCACGTGATCCAAATCAACTAAACCATAACCGATCATCACGTGAGATGGAGTAGTTTTCAATGGTGAACATCATTATGTTGATCATATCTGCTATATGATTCATGCTCGACCTTTCGGTCTCCGTGTTCCGAGGCCATATCTGCATATGCTAGGCTCGTCAAGTTTAACCTGAGTATTCTGCGTGTGCAAAACTGGCTTGCACCCGTTGTAGATGGACGTAGAGCTTATCACACCCGATCATCACGTGGTGTCTCGGCACGATGAACTTTGGCAACGGTGCATACTCAGGGAGAACACTTCTTGATAATTTTAGTGAGAGATCATCTTAAAATGCTACCGTCAATCAAAGCAAGATAAGATGCATAAAGGATAAACATCACATGCAATCAATATAAGTGATATGATATGGCCATCATCATCTTGTGCTTGTGATCTCCATCTTCGAAGCACCGTCATGACCACCATCGTCACCGGCGCGACACCCTGATCTCCATCGTAGCATCGTTGTCGTTTACGCCATCTATTGCTTCTACGACTATCGCTACCGCTTAGTGATAAAGTAAAGCAATTACAGGGCATTTGCATTTCATACAATAAAGCGACAACCATATGGCTCCAGCCAGTTGACGATAACTTCGGTTACAAAACATGATCATCTCATACAATAAAATATAGCATCACGTCTTGACCATATCACATCACAACATTCCCTGCAAAAACAAGTTAGACGTCCTCTACTTTGTTGTTGCAAATTTTACGTGGCTGCTATGGGCTTAGCAAGAACCGTTCTTACCTACGCATCAAAACCACAACGATAGTTTGTCAAATAGACTCTGTTTTAACCTTCACAAGGACCGGGCATAGCCATACTCGGTTCAACTAAAGTGAGAGAGACAGACACCGGCCAGCCACCTTTAAGCACGAGTGCTCGTAACGGTGAAACCAGTCTCGCGTAAGCGTACGCGTAATGTCGGTCCGGGCCGCTTCATCTCACAATACCGCTGAACCAAAGTATGACCTGCTGGTAGGCAGTATGACTTATATCGTCCACAACTCACTTGTGTTCTACTCGTGCATATAACATCAACGCATAAAACCTAGGCTCGGATGCCACTGTTGGGGAACGTAGTAATTTCAAAAAAATTCCTACGCACACGCAAGATCATGGTGATGTATAGCAACGAGAGGGGAGAGTGTTGTCTACGTACCCTCGTAGACCGAAGCGGAAGCGTTGACGCAACGTAGAGGAAGTAGTCGTACGTCCTCCCGGTCCAACCGATCCAAGCACCGTTACTCCGGCACCTCCGAGTTCTTGACACGCGTACAGCTCGATGACGCACCCCCGATCTCCGATCCAGCAGAGGCGCGGGGGGGAGTTCCGTCAGCACGACGGTGTGGTGACGATCTTGATGTTCTCCTTTCGCAGGGCTTCGCCTAAGCACCGCTACAATATGACCGAGGTGTAATATCGTGGAGGGGGGCACTGCACACGGCTAAGGAACCATCTCAATGATCAACTTGTGTGTCTAGGGTGCCCCCCTACCCCCGTATATAAAGGAGGGAGGGAGGAGGTGGCCGGCCCAAGGGGGAGGCGCGCCATAGGGGGGCAAACCTACTTCAAGTAGGTTTGGCCCCCCCTTTCCTATTCAGAGTAGGAGAAGGAAGGAAGAGGGGAGGAGAGAAGGAAAGGGGGGCCGGCCCCCCTCCCAATTCGGATTGGGCTTGGGGGGGGCGCGCCCCCTCCCTTGCTCCTTCTCCCTCCCTTCCACTAGGGCCCAATAAGGCCCATATACTTACCGGGGGGTTCCGGTAACCTCCCGGAGCTCCGGTATATTCCCAAACTCTCCCGGAACCTTTTCGGTGTCGAAATATATCCGTCCAATATATCAATCTTTATGTCTCGACCATTTCGAGACTCCTCGTCATGTCCGTGATCATATCCGGGACTCCGAACAACCTTTGGTACATCAAAATACATAAACTCATAATATAATTGTCATTGAAACCTTAAGCGTGCGGACCCTATGGTTCGAGAACAATGTACACATGACCGAAACACGTCTCCGGTCAATAACCAATAGCGGGACCTGGATGCCCATATTGGTTCCTACATATTATATGAAGATCTTTATCGGTCAAACCGCACAACAACATACGTTGTTCCCTTTGTCATCGGTATGTTACTTGTCCGAAGTTCGATCGTTGGTATCCAATACCTAGTTCAATCTCGTTACCGGCAAGTCTCTTTACTCGTTCGGTAATACATCATCTTATAACTAACTCATTAGTTACAATGCTTCCAAGGCTTAGGTGAGATGAGTATTACCGAGAGGGCCCAGAGATACCTCTCCGACAATCGGAGTGACAAAACCTAATCTTGAATTATGCCAACCCAACATGTACCTTCGGAAACACCTGTAGAGCACCTTTATAATCACCCAGTTACGTTGTGACGTTTGGTAGCACACAAAGTGTTGTTCCGGTAAACGGGAGTTGCACAATCTCATAGTTGCAGGAACTTTGTATAAGTGATGAAGAAAGCAACATACTAAACAATCAAGTGCTAGGCTAACAGAATGGGTCATGTCAATCACATCATTCTTCTAATGATGTGATCCCACTAATCAAATGACAACACATGTCTATGGTTAGGAAACATAACCATCTTTGATTAATGAGCTAGTCAAGTAGAGGCATACTAGTGACACTATGTTTGTCTATGTATTCACACATGTATTATGTTTCCAGTTAATACAATTCTAGCATGAATAATAAACATTCATCATGATATGAGGAAATAAATAATAACTTTATTATTGCCTCTAGGGCATATTTCCTTCACATTGGGCTTGCAAGGACACAGCAAATAGGGAAGATAGATATTGCAAGAGGCATAAGTACTTAGAAACTAAATGGTTGCAAGAAAGTCTAGATGCATGTGCTGAAAATTTATTTTTTTCTTAGCCAGACTTGTGAACTTTGCAATGAACGTGATCATTTTAGTACCCAATGAAATTTGTTTCATGATCGTATTTTGTCCAAAAATTGTGATGACTTGATTTCCCTTGCACATCATAATGAGCTTAGTTTGCTCTTGGGTTATGAAGAAATAAAACGTATAACTAAGATTATTCTAGAATTTGCCCTTGATAGAATTCTTCATTTTGATCTAGAAGAAATTTATATGTATTGTGCGAAGAATTGCATTGAAAATCCTTATATTGCCAATTACATAAAGAAAAGAAAACAAATAGAGGGTGATGAGAATACTAATGAAAGGGAAGAGACTTCCCAATCTCCTCCTATTATTTCTTATGATGAATCAGGTAACAAGGAGGAGCTTTCTATTCAACCAATCTCATCAATAAGGAGCTCAAAGAGGAAGGTTGAACCTACACATAATGTGAAGAAGAAAAAGAAAAGAAGGAGCAACAAAGGTAAAAAAGGTATCCCTCCCAAATGATGTTGCTCCTACTACTCATTGTGATGATGATAATTGCTATACTATTGGTGCTATCAATATTTTTAATGATGAGAGTGGTTATGCTTATGATATGAAAGGGCCCAAGCTTGGGAAAGCTATGTTTGATTGGGATGAAATATTTGAGAATATATTTGCTGGAATTAATGTTTGTCCCAAGCTTGGGGATGCTATGTTTAATGAAGATGATATTTTTAGCATCCCAAGTTTTGATATGCAAAGTTGTTATGATGATAGCATGCCTCTTACCTATGATGATTATATTGATGAAAGTGGGTTTGGAAGAGAGTCAACTTTAGGAAGTAGTGATCCCACTATTTTGGAGGATGTTGAATTTTATTGTGATGAATACGAAAGTGGATTTGGAAGAGTGTCAACTCTATTTAGTGATTCCACTATCTTGGGAGAGGTTTCAATCGATTATGATGAGAACGAAGTTGCTACTTATGATGATTATTGTGATGAAACTTATGCTATAAAAAGTAGTGATGATTATATTTACAAATCTTGTCATGATTATGATTACCCTTTTTCTTAACATTACCCTTTTAATGTGGAAACAATTTTTAGTGTTCAAGTCTCTTATGATACTCCCACTATTATTCATGAGAAGAATTTTGCTTATGTGGAGAGTAGTAAATTTTCTATGCTTGTAGATCATGAAAAGAATGCTTTAGGTGCTGGTTAAATTGTTGAATTCATTCATGATGCTACTGAAAATTATTATGAGGGAGGAACATATGCTTGTAGGAATTGCAATAATATCAAGTTTCCTCTCTATGTGCTTCAAGTTTTGAAGCTATGCTTGTTTTACCTTCCTATGCTAGTTGATTATCGTTCCCATAAGTTGTTTGTTCACAAAATCCCTATGCATAGGAAGTGGGTTAGACTTAAAAGTGCTACTCATATGCTTCATGATGCTCCCGTTATGTTTCAATTCTTATCTTTTATGTGAGCATCATTGTCATCATCATGCCTAGCTAGAAAGGCATTAAAGAAAAGCGCTTGTTGGGAGACAACCAATACTTATCCTTACTATTTTTGTGTGTTCACATGATTATGATACTGTAGTAATCATATTTTATAGCTTTTGTTTCAATAAAGTGCCAAGTAAGACCTTTAGGATGGCTTACGGTGATAGTTGTGTTGATCCTGCTGAAAATCAGAAACTTTTGCACCCAGTAAATTAGTTTTGTTAATTCACAAAAATGTGCTTATGATCTGATTCTTTTTTCTCAGGATTGGTACACGAATTTATTAGGACTTCCTAATTTGGTAGGATTTTTGGAGTTCCATAAGTATACGTTTGGTACAGATTACTACAGACTGTTCTGTTTTTGACAGATTCTGTTTTCTATGTGTTGTTTGCTTATTTTGATGAATCTATGAGTAGTATCGGAGGGTATGAACCATATATAAGTTGGAGTACAGTAGATATTACACCAATATGAATTTAGAATGAGTTAATTACAGTACCAATGTGGTGGTTTTGTTTTCTTTCACTAACGGAGCTTATAAGATTTCCTGTTGAATTTTGTGTTGTGAAGTTTTCAAGTTTTGGGTAAAGATTCGATGGACTATGTAATAAGGAGAGGCAAGAGCCTAAGATTGGGGATGCCCAAGTCACCCCAAGTTAATATTCAAGAATAGCCAAAAGCCTAAGCTTGGGGATGCCCCGGAAGGCATCCCCTCTTTCGTCTTCGTTCATCGGTAACTTTACTTGGAGCTATATTTTTATTCACCACATGATATGTTTTTTGCTTGGAGCGTCATTTTATTTTGTTAGTATTATCTTGCTGTTATTTAGAATAATGTTTTGCATCTTTAGTTTCAATAAAGAAGTCAAGGATAGCCTTTGCCATGCTTATTTTGCTAGTATACATGTTGCTGTTTGAAAACAGAAAGTTTACCGCTGTTGCAAAAATTCCCTAGAAAATTCAGAGCATGATATAATGTTGAAACTTTTTGCATAATGAGCTCTGATAAATTTACTACAGTGGGAATTTTTTTTCTTAATTTTTGGATTTAGGGAAGTATGATGAATCTTGCATTCTTTACAGGCTATACTGTTTTGACAGATTGCTGTTATGGTTGCATTGTTTGCATATGTTTGCTTGTTTAATGATTCTATTTGAGGATAGGAGTATTAAATATGCAGAGGCATTTGGTATGCAATGTTGAATAATAATGTTAGTGATTTTTATAGTAGAAAATGATAAGGTTTTGCATTGGTTTATACTAACCTATCTCACGAGTTCTTGTTGAGTTTCTTGTGAATGAAGCTTTTCATAAAAAGAGAAACCATGATATGAGAGGAATTAAGGAGACACAAAAGTTCAAGCTTGGGGATTCCCAAGGCACCCCAAGATAATATTCCAAGAAGTCTCAAGCATCTAAGCTTGGGGATGCCCTGGTAGGCATCCCACCTTTCTTCTTCAACAACTATCGGTTAGTATCGGTTGAGCCTAAGTTTTTGCTTCTTCACATGAGTTGTGTTATCCTTGCATTGTAGTTTTCTTTAGATTTGCTTGCTGTTTGAATAAAGTATCAAGATCTGAAATTATTAAATGGGAGAGTCTTCACATAGTTGCACAATTATTCGACTACTCATTGATCTTCACTTATATCTTTCGGAGTAGTTTTTGTTATTGCTCTAGTACTTCGCTTATATCTTTTAGAGCATGGTGGTAGTTTTATTTTGAAGAAATAGATGAACTCTCATACTTCACTTAGATTATTTTGAGAGTCGTTAATAGCATGGTAATTTGCTTAATATTAATATACTTCGTATTCAAGATATGTGAAACTTTCTTATGAGTGTGTTGAATACTAAGAAAAGTTTGATACTTGATAATTGTTTTGAGATATGGAGGTAGTGATATTAAAGTCATGCTAGTTGGGTGATTATGAATTTAAATAATGCTTGTGTTGAAGTTAGCAAGTCCCGTAGCATGCACGTATGGTTAAAGTTGTGTAACAAATTTGAAACATGAAGTGTACCTGGCTTGTGCATCCTTATGAGTGGCGGTCGGGGACGAGCGATGGTCTTTGCCTACCAATCTATCCCCCTAGGAGCATGCGCGTAGTACTTGATTTTTGATGACTTCTAAATTTTTGCAATAAGTATATGAGTTCTTTTTACTAATGTTGAGTCCATGGATTATACGCACTCTCACCTTTCCGCCTTTGCTAGCCTCTTCGGTACCGTGCATTGCCCTTTCTCACCTTGAGAGTTGGTGCAAACTTCGCCGGTGCATCCAAACCCCGTGATACGATACGCTCTATCACACATAAACCTCCTTATATCTTCCTCAAAACAGCCACCATACCTACCTATCATGGCATTTCAATAGCCATTCCGAGATATGCCATGCAACTTCCATCATCATCATCATGACATACATTACTTTTGTCATATTGCCATTGCATGATCATGTAGTTGACATCGTATTTGTGGCAAAGCCACCATGCATTATTTTTCATACATGTCACTCTTGATTCATTGCACCATCCTGGTACACCGCCGGAGGCATTCATATAGAGTCATATCTTGTTCTAAGTTTCGAGTTGTAATCCTTATGTTGTAATCAATAGAAGTGTGATGATCATCATTGTTAGAGCATTGCCCAAAAAGAAAAAGAAAAAGAAAAAAGAAAGAAAGGCCAAAAGAAAAGAAAAAAGGAAGGCCCAAAAAAAGAAAAAGAAAAAAAAAGAAAAAAAGAAAATAAATAAAAAGGGCAATGCTACTATCTCTTTTTCCACACTTGTGCTTCAGAGTAGCACCTTGTTCTTCATGTAGCGAGTCTCATATATTGTGCTTCAAAGTAGCACCTTGTTCTTCATGTAGTGAGTCTCATAAGTTGTCTTTTTATAATAGTGGGAATTTTTCATTATAGAACTTGGCTTGTATATTCCTACGATGGGCTTCCTCAAATGCCCTAGGTCTTCGTGAGCAAGCAAGTTGGATGCACACCCACTAGTTTTCTTTTGTTGAGCATTCATAGCTCTAGTGCATCCGTTCCATGGCAATCCCTAGTCACTCACATCGATATCTATTGATTCGCATATCCATAGCCCATTGATACGCCTAGTTGATGTGAGACTTTCTCCTTTTTTGTTTTCTCCACACAATCCCCATCATCATATTCTATTCCACCCATAGTGCTATATCCATGGCTCACGCTCATGTATTGCGTGAAGGTTGAAAAAGTTTGAGATTATTTAAGTATGAAACAATTGCTTGGCTTGTCATCGGGGGTATAGAAGTTGGGAACATCTTTGTGTGACGAAAATGAAGCATAGCCTAACTATATGATTTTGTAGGGATGAACTTTCTTTTTCCATGCTATTTTGAGAAGACATGATTGCTTTGATTAGTATGCTTGAAGTATTATTATTTTTATGTCAATATGAACTTTTGTCTTGAATCTTCCGGATCTGAATATTCATATCACAAGTAAGAAGATTTACATTGAAATTATGCCAAAGCATCACTCCGCATCAAAAATTCTTTTTTATAATTTACCTACTCGAGGACGAGCAGGAATTAAGCTTGGGGATGCTTGATACATCTCCAACGTATCTACAATTTTTGATTGCTCCACGCTACTTTATCTACTGTTTTAGGCAATATTGGGCTTTATTATCCACTTTTATATTATTTTTGGGACTAACCTATTAACCGGAGGCCCAGCCCAGATTTGCTGTTTTATGCCTATTTCAGTGTTTCTAGGAAAAGGAATATCAGACGGAGTCAAAACGGAACGAAATCAACTTGAGAAGTTATTTTTGGAAGGAAAGCAACCCAGGGAACTTGGAGTGCACGTCAGGGGAGATACGGGCTGCCCACAAGGGTGGGGGGCGCCCCCCCCCCCCCCCCCCCCCGGGCGCGCCCCCTGCCTCGTGGGGCCCCCGTAGCTCCACCGATGTACCCCTTGCACCCATATATACCTATGTACCATAAAACTTCCAGAACAGAAGATAGATTGGGAGTTCCGTTGCCACAAGCCTCTATAGCCACCAAAAACCTCTCAGGAGCCCGTTCCGGCGCCCTGCCGGAGGGGGAACCAATCACCGATGGCCATCTTCATCATCCCGGCGCTATCCATGACAAGGAGGGAGTAGTTCACCCTCAGGGCTAAGGGTATGTACCAGCAGCTATGTGTTTGATCTCTCTCTTTCGTGTCCTCTCTCGTGTTCCCTCTATGGCACGATCTTGATGTATCCTGAGCTTTGCTATTGTAGTTGGATCTTATGATGTTTCTCCCCCTCTACTCTCTTGTGATGAATTGAGTTTCCCCTTCGAAGTTATCTTATCGGATTGAGTCTTTTATGAGAACACTTGATGTATGTCTTGCCGTGATTATCTGTGGTGACAATGGGATATCATGTGCCACTTGATGTATGTTTTGGTGATCAACTTGCGGGTTTCGTGACATTGGGAACCTATGCATAGGGGTTGGCACACATTCTTGACTCTCCGGTAGAAACTTTGGGGCACTCTTTGAAGTACTTTGTGTTGGTTGGATGAATCTGAGATTGTGTGATGCATATCGTATAATCATGCCCATGGATACTTGAGGTGACAACGGAGTATCTAGGTGACATTAGGGTTTTGGTTGATTTGTGTCTTAAGGTGTTATTCTAGTACAAACTCTTTTATAGGATTATCCGAAAGAATAACCTTGAGGTGGTTTCGTACCCTACCATAATCTGTACGTTTGTTCTCCGCTATTAGTGGCTTTGGAGTGACTCTTTATTGCATGTTGAGGGCTTGTTATATGATCTATCTATGTTATTATTGTTGAGAGAACTTGCACTAGTGAAAGTATGAACCCTAGGCCTTGTTTCCTATCATTGCAATACCGTTTACGCTCACTTTTATCTTTAGTTACCTTACTGTTTTTATTATTTCAGATTACAAAAACCTTTATCTACTATGTATTTTGCACTTGTATCACCATCTCTTCACCGAACTAGTGCACCTATACAATTTACCATTGTATTGGGTGTGTTGGGGACACAAGAGACTCTTTGCTATTTGGTTGCAGGGTTGTTTGAGAGAGACCATCTTCATCCTACGCCTCCTACAGATTGATAAACCTTAGGTCATCCACTTGAGGGAAATTTGCTACTGTCCTACAAACCTGTGCACTTGCAGGCCCAACAACGTCTACAAGAAGAAGGTTGTGTAGTAGACATCAAACAGCATGGTATTTGCTATGATCATAAAGTTGGTCCTAGAATGATGAGCATCCAAGTTGGGTATAATAAAAACTATCATAGAAAGTGAATTGGATGCTATGATCAATTTGATGCTTGATAATTGTTTTGAGATATGGAGGTAGTGATATTAAAGTCATGCGGGTTGGGAGATTATGAATTTAAAGAATGCTTGTGTTGAAGTTTGTGATTCCCGTAGCATGCACGTATGGTGAACCGCTTTGTGATGAAGTTGGAGCACAATTTTATTTATTGATTGTCTTCCTTATGAGTGGCGGTCGGGGACGAGCGATGGTCTTTTCCTACCAATCTATCCCCCTAGGAGCGTGCGCGTAGTGCTTTGGTTTTTGATGACTTCTAAATTTTTGCAACAAGTATATGAGTTCCTTTGATTAATGTTGAGTCCATGGATTATACGCACTCTTTCACCCTTCCACCATTGCTAGCCTCTCTTGTATCGTGCAATTTTTGCCGGTACCTTACACCCACCATTTACCTTCCTCAAAACAGCCACCATGCCTACCTAATATGGCATTTCCATAGCCATTCCGAGATATATTGCCATGCAACTTTCCACCGTTCCGTTCATATGACACGCATTACTTTTGTCATATTGCTTTTTGCATGATCATGTAGTTGACATTGTATTTGTGGCAAGGCCACCTTCATAATTTTCATACATGTCGCTCTTGATTCATTGCATATCCCGGTACACCGCCGGAAGCATTCATATAGAGTCATATCTTGTTCTAGCTTTGAGTTGTAAATCCATAAAAGTGTGATGATCTTCATTATTAGAGCATTGTCCTAGTGGGGAAAGGATGATGAAGACTATGATTCCCCCACAAGTCGGGATGAGACTTCGGACTTTACAAAAAGAAAAAAGAGAGAGAAAGAAAAAAAGAGAGAAAGGCCAAAAAGAAAAAAAGGAAGGCCAAAAAAAGAGAAAAAAAATAAAAAAAAAGAAGAGAAAGAGAAAAATAAAATGAGAGAAAAAGAGAGAAGGGACAATGCTACTATCTCTTTTTCCACACTTGTGCTCCAAAATAGCACCATGATCTTCATGATAGAGAGTCTCATATGTTGTCACTTTCATATACTAGTGGGAATTTTTCATTATAGAACTTGGCTTGTATATTCGAATGATGGGCTTCCTCAAAAGTGCCCTAGGTCTTCGTGAGCAAGCAAGTTGGATGCACCCCACTTAGTTTCTTTTGTTGAGCTTTCATATATTTATAGCTCTAGTGCATCCGTTGCATGGCAATCCCTACTCACTCACATTGATATCTATTAATGGGCATCTCCATAGCCCGTTGATACACCTAGTTGATGTGAGACTATCTTCTCCTTTTTGTCTTCTCCACAACCACCATTCTATTCCACTTATAGTGCTATGTCCATGGCTCACGCTCATGTATTGCGTGAAAGTTGAAAAAGTTTGAGATTATTAAAGTATGAAACAATTGATTGGCTTGTCATCGGGGTTGTGCATGATTAAATACTTTGTGTGATGAAGATAGAGCATAGCCATACTATATGATTTTGTAGGGATAACTTTCTTTAGCCATGTTATTTTGAGAAGACATGATTACTTTGATTAGTATGCTTGAAGTATTACTATTTCTTATGTCAATATGAACTTTTATTTTGTATTCATTTGGATCTGAACATTCATGCCACAATAAAGAAAATTACATTATGAATTACTTTCCTTGATGTGAGATTGTATAGATTATCTTACTTGATCTGCAATATTTATTTGGATTTCTTTTTTATGAAAGACACATGACACATAGTTTGCTGGATGGGTCTAAGATAAATATTTTAGTTATAGGAGGATTTTTTGAACGAGTAATAGTATTACCACCATTTACTTGGTCTGTTGTGCTTTCGGTAGAGCTTTCATATTTCAACACAAAAACAACAATTCAAGTTGGGACCAGAATTGCACAAACATCAAGCTCAAAGGAAATATCAGTTGGGAGTGATCAAGTATTCATTTTCTTAGTGATCTAATAGGTCTTATATTTGTTTAGAGAGGGAGTATGTTTCTAGATAGCCGTCAATTCCAATGTTTCGTTTATTTACTGTCTGAATATGAAGAAGATAGGTTTGCAATGTAGCTTTTTACATGATAATGTAACAAACATTTATGTCTTATAACTGCAAACATTTTTTTAGTCCTTCACCGAGCAAATATTTGGGAGTTGGAAATTATTTGGATACACATGATCTCAGCAAAGAAAGATTCACACATACTGCAACCAAAGGAGCTCCTTCACTCTCTATGCACCTAGAGAAATTATCCTTAATTACGAGCAGTACCCTAGATTTAGTTGTGGTTCTAACATATTAGAGATGTGGTTAGAATACCTACTACTCTGAACTATTAAGTGGTATGCACAAATCACCGATTCCCTCGTGCAGTGTACAATGTGATATTGATCATCATAGGATCAAACTTAATACAGGAAGTACGCACTTAATTGTTTCTGAACTATACTACTTTGTATGTTCATTCTCCTTTCCTTTTAAATCTCTAATTTAGTTGCAAGTATTTTATTTGTTATCATTTGGCTTCTTAATAAGAAATTTAGCAAGCAACTACTCGACTGATGAAAGAGATGTTGACCATTTTTGCTGCAGTGAGGTGCATTCTCGATCATGTTAATAATCTGTGAGTTCCTGGTTGAGTCTCGGAGAGAGAGAGAGAGAGAGAGAGAGAGAGATCGTACCGGATCCAAAGCAATAGGAGCCAAGCTGCGAGAAATCCATGAACGGTGGCTCAGATCCCGCGCCAGCCCGACCAGCCCCTCGAACGGTACGCATCAAGGGCCCCGCCTCTCGGTCCACAGCCCGTGCCGCCGCGGACATCCCGAGCCCCGTGGAGTGCGCCGCCGGTCGCAGGGGCCACGACGGCGATGGTCCCGCTCATGGAGTCGTCCACGGCCGCCGCCGCGTGCATCTCCTCGTTGACCCCGACTATCGACCACCGGAACGCGAAGAGGAAGGAGGGGCTCGCGATGCAGCAGGGCTGGCCGGTGGAGGAGTAGCAGCAGGGCGGCGGCGGGGCTCCTAGGGCGCAGAAGGAGGAGGAGGAGGTGGGAGGGAGCGGCGGCGGGTGAGGAAGGAAGGAGCGAGGGGCTGTTTGGTGTGTGGATGAGATGCGAACGTAGTATTTTTTTTGGGTTTTTATCATTTTTGTCTCACTACTCGGTTTTGCCACTAGGAATTTCAACTGCTCAAAAATGCCATCGCTTCATTAGACACATGCTCAAAATGCCATTGGACACCATTATTGTGATCTGAAATCTCTTTTGCCATGTTATAATGACATAAATACCTATGAACCAACATGCCAGTTCTCCCTCTATCTCACTACAATAAAGTGTGGGGGCCACTTGATCCCAACAGCGTTCTTATTTTTCTTTAAAATTATACACTTGGTTACTCCTGAAAAGTGGTGCCACACTTATCATTGTGAGATTGAGAGAACTGACATGTGGGTCTAGGCTTATTTTTGTCATATAACATAGTCAACGGGTTTGACGTGAAAATAACAATGTCTAATGGCATTTTTGAGCAAACATCTAACAGAATGATGGCATTTTTGAGATATCTAATGGCATTTTTGAGCAAGCATCTCACAAATTGATGGCATTTTTGAGTAGTTGTAACTTCTAATGGCAAAACTGGGTAGTGGGACACAACTAGTGGCATAAATGATAAAACCCTTTTTTTTACCTGGATGGGTGGGGAGAGAGGGAGGGGATAACCCCACAGTTTTTTTTACCTGGAAAAAAATAACCCCATCTCTTTGCCGTCTGCTGGCAGATGGCAAAGAATCTTTGCCGTCTGCTGGCAGATGGCAAAGAGGTGGGGCTGGTACACCGTTACACTCGTGACGGCCACAGGATTTGCCAACCTCTTTGCCATCTGGCAGATGGCAAAGATTATTTACCATCCACTAGCAGATGGCAAAGAATTGGCTGATGGCAACCATGTTCTTTTCCGTCTGTTAGTTCTTTGCCGTCTGTTTTTTATAAGCAGATGGCAAAGACGTTCTTTGCCATCAGCTGGCAGATGGCAAAGAGCTGGCTGATGGCAAATTCCCTGTTTCTAGTAGTGAAGTGACTACATATGGAGCAAAATGAGTGAATTTACACTCTAAAATATGTCTATATACATCCGTATGTAGTAGTCCATTTGAATCTCTAAAACGACAAATATTTGAGTAGTCACTCGTTGAAATCTCTAGAAAGACAAATACTCCGGAGTATATTCAAGAACCGAGGGGGTAGTGCACAACCGCATGGGAGACTCAGCCCGGTCGTTGTGCCACATTAATAGTGAGTAATGAGAAGTCAAATCATAAGCCCCACCTTTCCCACTGTAAGTTGCTCGGAAGAAGCAACCATCAATACGCTCTTGTTTGAATCCGCTCATACTACTCCATCCATCACAGTTTATAGAGCGCGCTTCAGAAAAAAGAAAAAAATCTGTGGGACCAAGGCGACTAGCGATCGGCCTAAAAAATAGCATTGGTAGTTATAGTACGACGTCTATTACTAGAGGAAATAATGTGTACACACATGCATGCAGTGCTTCCACCCTGGGTACACACATGCATGCACTTACTCCACTCCGTAGTAGTACATCGAGAGAAAATTGTGGACTTGATTGCGGTTACCACGCCCTAATTAATTGAGCATTAAACCAAACGCGTCTAAAGTCTCTCTAGTGGTGGAAATGCATTGAGAGAAATGCATCATAATGAAGCGCGCCCTGTAAACTGTGACGGAGAGAGGAGTAGTATGAAGGTGCAAAACCAAGTACGTTTATGGCCAGTCGGTCAACGCACCTCCTCTTGGCATATCACTGACATGTGGGACCGGAGTGTGAGCAAAACGATCTCAATTGACGACAAAATGGCAAACCCGCCGTTCCTTGAGAGAGACGAGGAGCGAGAACACATAGACGGGCTCACACGGAGGCCAAGATATATTCGAGCATGGTTAATCGATATCATCATGACATGTTCAATGTTTTTAATTACTATACTATTGGGCTGCCGTTTTCCACCCTTCTCCCGAATAAATGTGTACTTTGAGAGAAATGCATCATAATGAAGCGTGCCCTGTAAACTGTGACGGAGGCAGGAGTAGTGTGAATGTGCAAAAACCAAGTACGCGTATGGCCAGTCGGTCAACGCACCTCCTCTTGGCATATCACTGACATGTGGGACAGGAGTGTGAGCAAACCGATCTCAATTGACGGCAAAATGGCCAACCCACCGTTCCTTGAGAGAGACGAGGAGCGAGAACACACAGACGGGCTCGCACGGAGGCCAAGGTATATTCGAGCATGGTTGGTTGATCGATATCATCATTACATGTTGGGCTGCCGTTTTCTTCCCTTCTCCGAAATAAACGTGTACTTTATCAGAGATTTAAAAAAAATGAGAGACAGACGCTCCACCATGCGGTTCTAGTAGTAGTACTACTTGCACTACTAAACCTTGCGCTTGGCTCTTCGCCTCTTTGTGAAGTCGAACAATGATGGTAGTCCGCATGTTGGGTACTACAGTGTATGCCTCTGACAATCTGACACCGAATGGACTGATGCATGTCCACCGCCTGCGCGAGGGTAGGTTGCATTAGTCAAAAGGCGTAAGCGAGCTTCGCATTGTCCTGCAAGCTTCTCCTCGTTCTACAAGTTGACGGGACACACCAAAAAGTAGTGCTAGTGCATACTCCCTCCTTTCCGGATAATATGGCTTAATCTTTTTGCGGGTAAATCAGAGCGCTTTATTCATATATAAGCATTCTTAGGATGATCAGCCAAGACATTGGTCACTAGGAAACAAGGTACCCCGCAAAAAAAGAAGTAGGAAGCGAAGTGTCTCATCAAGCCAGCTCTCGGCCACATTCAAAGTGCAGCAAGCATGGTATGCACAAAGATGCGCCGCAAGGTTTGCTGGCCTGTTTACATGTTGAATAACAAAAAGAGGAAATATTACTGAGCGCTCCTATTTGTAACAGGATATGAGCTAGAATTAAACGAGAATTGTAGCGAGTGTTCAATGCAATCAACTTCCATTATCACATGCGAGAACCCTTGAAGAGAACCAAATGTGCTGAAGATTGCTTTATCACATTTTAAAATTATAATAAGAGTGGAGACGCTCCTCCATCCGCTTCCTAGTACTAGTATAGTGCATACCTCTGTAGACTATAGTAGTATTACTAGTACTACTCCCTCCGTCTAGGTGTGTAAGTCATCCTAGGTTGTGCACCGCGACCAAGGCGGAGTGGAAAACGAGAGAACTTAATGTCTTTTTACTAATTGATAGCATTGCATGCAATGAACTAAGCATTGCATGTCATGTTTGTCAGTCTCAAGTCATTAAAAGCATGCACGGCTCACATCTCTTATTGGTTGATATGTCACGAAACAACAAACGATGAGAAAGTGTTTTGGGATTATTTAATTTTCGTAAGGTGACTTACGAACCTAGACGGAGGGAGTAGTAAACTTTGCGCTTGGTTGTTCTCCTCTTCGGGAAGTCAAACAATAATGGTACTTGAGGGAGTCCTGGACTAGAGGGTGTCCGGATAGCCGAACTTTCACCGTCGGCCGGACTCCAAGACTATGAAGATACAAGATTGAAGACTTCGTCCCGTGTCCGGATGGGACTTTCCTTGGCGTGGAAGGCAAGCTTGGCGATACGGATATGTAGATCTCCTACCAATGTAACCGACTCTGTGTAACCCTAGCCCTCCCCGGTGTCTATATAAGCCGGAGGGTTTTAGTCCGTAGGACGAACAACAATCATACCATAGGCTAGCTTCTAGGGTTTAGCCTCCTTGATCTCGTGGTAGATCTACTCTTGTTCTACCCATATCATCAATATTAATCAAGCAGGAGTAGGGTTTTACCTCCACCGAGAGGGCCCGAACCTGGGTATAAACATCATGTCCCTTGTCTCCTGTTACCATCCGCCTAGACGCACAGTTCGGGACCCCCTACCCAAGATCCGCCGATTTTGACACCGACATTGGTGCTTTCATTGAGAGTTCCTCTGTGTCGTCACCTATAGGCCCGATGGCTCCTTCGATCATCAACAACAACACGGTCCAGGGTGAGACTTTTTTCCCCGGACAGATCTTCGTATTCAGCGGCTTTGCACTGCGGGCCAATTCACTTGGCCATCTGGAGCAGATCGAAAGCTACGCCCCTGGCCATCAGGCCAGATTCGGAAGTTTGAACTATATGGCCGACATCCACGGAGACTTGATCTTCGACGGATTCGAGCCACAGCCGAGCGCGCCGCACTGTCATGATGGGCATGATTTAGCTCTGCTACCGGACAGTGCCCTGGAGGCCGCACAAGAGTCCGCTCTGACCCTTAGCTCGGAGCCGACTTCGCCGATCGAGGACGGGTGGCTGGACACTGCCTCGGGGGCTGCCACCTCTATGGCGATAGAGCCGAACACCAACCCTGTCCTTCGCAAAGCCCGTGACTCCGAGGCGCCGGACTCCCCTCCGGATTCCGAACCTCCCACGCCCTTGCCAATCAAATCCGATTGGGCGCCGATCATGGAGTTCACTGCCGCGAACATCTTTCAGCACTCGCCCTTTGGCAACATCCTGAATTCACTAAAGTGTCTCTCTTTATCAGGAGAGCCCTGGCCGGATTATGGTCAGGACGGATGGGATGCGGACGGCGAAGAAATTCAATACCCACCCACCACCCACTTCATAGCCACTATCGACGACTTAACCGACATGCTAGACTTCGACTCCGAAGACATCGACGGTATGGACGACGATGCCGGAGACGACGAAGAACCAGCACCCACAGGGAACTGGAAGGCCACCTCAACTCATGATGTATATCTGATGGATACACCTAACGGAAGCGATAACGAGGAACAACGGGACGCCGCGAAGAATAATTCCCCCGAAAAACAGTCAAAACAGCGACGTAAGCGTCGCCCAAAGTCCCGCCTCGACAACGACAACACCCATACAGACCCAGCCATAGATCAGGGCGAACCGGCGGACAACGAACATGCCCCCGAGCAACCATCCGAACAAGATAAATTGGATAAACAATCCGTCCCCGGCGAAAACAACAGTTCAGACGATCTTACGCCGGACACATCATTGGAGCAGAAGAACCTCCACAAAGGCTCGTCGCCACTGCACGAAGTCTGAAGAAGCAGAAGCGGAAGCTCAAAACAGCGGAAGACGTACTCAGAATGAGATGGAGCAAGGTACTCAACACCGCAGACAAACGCGGCGATAGTCGCCAAACAAAAAGCTACCCAAAGCGCAAACTACTGCCTGAATTTGACGAGGAGGCCGTAGAGCCCCCACGATCAAAGAACAAAGAGGCCGCCCGGTCGGATAGACGACCACACGACAAACAAAGGGCGGCAAGCGGCACCGCACACAAGTCGATATGCGATGCGCATAAGGATCCGCGCCAAAAGGACGACCCAGTGAGGTCTATCTATGGGCCAAGAAAGCAGGCTCTAGAAAGCAGGCTCTAGAGCAAGGGCGCCGCACACCCCCTATGTTTCACCGATGAGGTGCTGGATCATGAATTTCCAGCGGGATTCAAGCCCGTAAACATAGAGCCATACGACGGAACAACAGACCCTGGAGTCTGGATTGAGGATTACATCCTGCACATACATATGGCTAGAGGAGATGACCTCCACGCCATAAAATACTTACCCCTCAAGCTCAAAGGACCAGCCCGTCACTAGCTCAAAAGCCTCCTAGAAAACACCATCGGAAGTTGGGAAGAGCTCGAGGATGCGTTTTGGGCAAATTTTCAGGGGACTTATGTCCGCCCTCCGGATGCAGACGATTTAAGTCACATAACTCAACAGCTCGGAGAGTCAGCCCGCAATTTCTGGAATAGGTTCCTCACCAAAAAGAACCAAATAGTCGACTGTCCGGACGCTAAGGCCTTAGCAGCTTTCAAACATAACGTCCGAGATGAATGGCCCGCCAGACACCTTGGCCAAGAAAAGCCAAGAACAATGGCCGCACTAACAAGCCTCATGACCCGCTTTTGCGCGGGGGAGGATAGCTGGCTGGCAAGATGCAGCACCAGCAACACAAGTACATCCGAGGTCAGGGATGGAAATGGGAAACCACGACGCAGCAAGGACCAGCGCCGGACTAAGGGAAATGGTCCGAAGAGCACGGCAGTAAACACCGAATTCAAAAGCTCCCAGCAGAACAACAAAAACCTGCCTCTCAAGGACAATAGCGACGAGCTATCCAACCTAAACAAAATCTTGGACAAGATATGCCAAATCCACAGTACCTCCGGGAAGCCTGCAAACCATACCCACAGAGATTGCTGGGTCTTCAAACAATCCGGCCGACTTAACACCGGACACAAGGGGCTCGGCACACCAAGTGAGGACGATGACGAACCCCACAAGCAGAGCAACGGGAAACAAAAGAATTTCCCACAAGAGGTAAAAATAGTAAAATCACTTCAAGTGACGACAGGGAAAAATAGAGTGACGCCCATTAAAGTACGCGCCGCACGGTCTACCCCAACGAAGTCCCAACACTGGTTGTCAAAACCAATCACCTTCGACCATCAGGACTACTCCGGAAGTATCCGGAACGCAGGATGGTCTGCTTTGATATTAGACCCTATAATCGACGGATTACAATTCACACAAGTCCTAATGGACGGCGGCAGTGATCTAAACCTGTTATATCAGGACACAATCCGCAGAATGGGGATAGACCCAATCCAAATTCGCCATAGCAACACTTCCTTTAAAGGAGTAATGCCAGGCCCATATGCCCATTGTACGGGCTCTCTACTACTGGAAGTTGTGCTCGGCCCATCCGACAACTTCCGTCGCGAAAAGTTGGTCTTCCACATCGCCCCATTTAAAAGTAGCTATCAAGCACTATTGGGACGCGAAGCTTTCGCCCGCTTTAACGCAATACCGCATTATGCATCTCTTACACTTAAAATGCCCGGTCCACGCGGCATCATCTCATTAAAAGGAAACTTCGAGTGTTGCTCAAATACGGAAGAACGTGAGACTCCCTTGACAGCCACACATTAATCTGGCCCTGCTGATCAGAGCACCTAAACAGGTCATTGAGACCCCGGACACGGCTAGGCGAGTCTGGCATAAATAAACAAGGGGCTTACTAGCCGCGCACCCCCTTACAAGGGGCTGCACGCATATACAATAAAAAGCCAATAAAGCTCAATTTTATCTTTTCGAATCATACTCTGTTTATTTTAAAAATACATTTTTCGCACGATCTTTTTACAACTAAGTTCTTCTCTTTTACAGATGAACACCGTGCTACACCCGTCCAAGATATGGCATAATGGAGACACAGGCGCAGACGGGCAGTAGGGACCCGTTGCAAGGATTCTTTTCAGATTAAGACCCTGCTTAAACCTTTCTTACTGTCTCTTGTTGATACACATCCCCCGGTTTCTTACTATAACCGAGGAGGAGGCTGGCGTTTTGGCATCGGCCGCGTAAGAAATTTTTGCACATACTTGGACACTAGGGGCTTAGGGCATTGTTTTGCCCGTCTTCATAAAGACTGAATACCTTAGGGAGTGTTCGGCGTCTCGAGTTAGGCCTTATATGCATCAACTCCGAATCATGTCTTTGGTCAAATGTTGGGTTTGCCCGGCTCCTGTGTTTTGCTGCCTTACGTTCCGCTCTATCGGCTAACGCGGCACCAGGAGAACTACTGCGATTGTGCCCCGGTTCATCCAGGTGAGCACCTCAGTAGAGAAAGCCGAAAACTGACTGTCATGATATAGCGAGAGACTGGTCAACCACTCGATCGACAACCAGAATGTTTAGAATTCCTCCGCTTTGACGAATGACCGTTTCCCTGTCAAGCACATACGCGCCCCAAATTCGGAGAGCGCGGTGCCCCTAGGGGCTATATAGTAGCCCCACCATCGAACTCCTATGGCTAAGTGAAAGTGATAAAGCATTATAGTCCGGTTGCCTAGTTTGCTACGCTATCACCTCCTTCACAGGACCAATACGTTGGATTAAGTGTGAAAATGCGCTTTTTTGCAAACACCCCCGCACTATGTGCGTGGGGGCTGAAGCCGAAGACTGCCATATTTCAGGTTATATACACATGTACATTAATGGCCGCACAGGAGGTATTTCAATACTTGAATGCACAAGTATAAAAAGCCCTTATATTATATTTGAAACATGGTTTCACAAATCATACATGTCATATGAACATAACATTTTTCGAGCACTGCGTCTCTATTAAACGAGCGCCCTGCAGGACTTCCTCAAAACAGTGCTCGGCAGCTACTCGGCTTTTGTCCGAATCCTGGGATGCAACGTCGGTGGCCTTCATATCTGCCCAGTATGTTTTCACACGGGCAAGAGCCATCCGCGCACCGTCTATGCATGCCGACCGTTTCATCGCATCGATATGCGGCACCGCATCAAGGAACTGCTGCACCAAGCCAAAATAACTCTTCGGCTCGGGCCTTTTCGGCCACAAATGAGTCGCGACATCCTTCATGGCAAGTCCGGACAACCTATTCAGCTCAGCCCATTCGGCTAACCGATTGGTTAATGGAAGTGGACGCTCTGGACTATGAAACTGCAACCAAAAAAGCTCCTCCATTCCGTGATCCTTTTGGCCTAGGAAGTGTGCAACCGCGTCTGCGGCACTCGCCGCCAAATCCAGATGAGCATCCTCCGCACCCCCCAGCTGGCCCAACTAAGCATACTTCGGATCCGTGAACTTCCTCCGCAGCAGAAAGGGCTTTCCAGCCGCGATATCCCCGGCTTGACGTAGCTCCTCCTTTATAGCTCTCATCGCGGAGCGGGCATCCTTGGCTTCGGCGGTGGCCTTCTTCAGGTCCTCTTTCTCCGCTCGGCGTTCTTTTTCAAGAAACTCGTAGCGGTCAGTAGCATTCTTCAGCTTCACGGCCATCTCGGCCATTTCCCCCCTGCTTCGGCAGTGAGCAGCCTGTTTGGCTTTTAGCTCTTCGGCCGCCTTCAAGGCAGCCGCATTACTTTTTCTGGCTTGCTCCTTGGCCCAGGCGAGCTCCGTCCAAAGGTCCTCCATAGCAGCGGCGCCATCTGCATCAAGCATACATGTTGTAAGGCACGAACGTCAAGCTCCCTTACCAGGTGTCCGCGGAGAAGCCACATACCTTATGACTCGTTAAGTCGCTTATTAACCAGCGTGATGTCCGCATCCGCAACGTCAAGTTGCCGCTTCAGTTTGGCAAATCCATCAGTCCGGCTGGCCACCGAATGCTCCGCCACCTATATAGGAAAGGCGACATCTTACACCTGAGATTATGATCCTCGGCACGCCGTCACTTTTGACAACGTACCGAGTCTCAGGGGCTACTATCTACACAGGGCGCATTTTATATGCAAAACTGTCAGAAGGTATATCATTTTCGCGTACCTCAAACCCCGTTAGTAAACTTCTGACGGCTTCATGCAATCCGCTCTCAGCGGATGAAATCCTTTCAATCACCGTACCCATTAACGCACGATGATCTTCTGAGATAGATGCTTGCCTGAGCAGATCCTTCAGCTCGTCCGACCGTACACCAGTTGGTGCCGGACCTTCCGGCCCCGCCGGACTCGGGGAAACCCTCCGCGACGACACCTAAGGGTCGTCTACCCCGCCTGACGGTGCGGCAGATGGAGGCGTTTCGCTCTCCATCATCTCCGGACGAAGATCCCCCAAAGACGAGCTCTGCTGAGAAGGGCTGAGATCCAAACTACAAGGTAAAACTTCAGTTATCTTCAGAGATAAAAACGGGGATGTCCCTTAGTACGAAACTTCCCGTTCTACTTACGGCTCGCTGGAGGGCTGATTCCCTTGGGGAAGTAGTGTGGCCGGGGCTTCTCCTGGTACAGGACCCTCTGGTGAAGATTTCTTCCCCTGCTTTGAGGCCTTGGCCTCCGGATCTTCAGAAGCGGCCCTCTTCTCCCCTGGAGGGAGGGACTCTCGATCCCCCCTTCCTTGAAAGCCTCCTTAGCGGAGGCAGTAGCTCCCTTGTTCCCCCCTTCGCCCTTTTCCAAAGGCGCAGCCTCCAGCATCTTGATTAACATGGGATCCGACGTGATCACAGGGAGGGGGGCCGGACACCTTATTAGTTTTGCTTTTTCTATCCACTCCTATTCAAGGGGCAGCCCTTTAATGGGCAAGTTTATGATAAACGTGCGGATAGCGTGTCCGGGCATAGGACTACTTACTTGAGTATCCGGGAGATTGCATCGCAGACCTGCGTCCTCGGTCAAGTCCGGACACATCTTTTGTGATCCGGAGAACAGTTTATACATCTCCACGGGCGTCGAGCCCATGAAGTGTTGGAGAGCTCGTGGTCCCTCCGGATTGAATTCCCACAGGCGGAGGGGGCGACGTTTGCAGGGCAGAAGGCGTCGAATCAGCATGACCTGCGCCACTACAACCAGATTGATCTCTCCCTCTTGGAGATCTCGAATACGGCCCTGCAACAGAGGTACGTCCTTGGACGGCCCCCAGTCAAGCCCTTTGTTGACCCATGACGCCAGCCGTTTTGGAGGACCCGAGCGAAAGGCAGGTGGTGCCACCCATCTGGTGCCCCTGGGGGCGGTGACGTAGAACCACTCCTGTTGCCACAAACCAAGATCCTCATGAAAAGAGCCCTCGGGACATGGAGCGTGAGCGCTCTTTCTTATAACCGCCCCTCCGCACTCTACCTGCTGCCCCTCGATCATCTTTGGCTCCACATTGAAGGTCTTGAGCCACAATCCGAAGTGAGGGGTAATGCGGAGGAAGGCTTCGCATACAACAATGAACGATGAGATGTGGAGGATGGACTCTAGATCCAAGTCGTGGAATTCCAACCCATAATAAAACATGAGCCCCCTCATGAAGTGGTCCGTCGGGAAGCCTAAACCCCGAAGGAAGTGAGACACGAACACCATGCTCTCACCAGGCTCGGGAGTAGGAATAACCTGCCCTTGGGCAGGCAGCCTATGCGAGATTTCACTGGTTAGATACCTGGCGTCTCTCAGCTTTAGCATGTCTTCTTCCGTGACGGAACAAGGCAACCATCGGCCTCACAGGTCGGAGCCGGACATCATTGAAGGTCCGAAGCGCCTGGATCTAGAGCTTTGGGTGTTGGAACTCGAGGCGAGGGGCGGATTCGATTGGGATTGAAAGAAAGGAGTAGGCCTTGGTCTCGTTATAAAGAGGTTGAATACCAAGAGCCATCCCCGTGGCCGATTAGGACTCACCCTCGATGGAGGGGGCATGCTGACGGGCCCGATTGGGTTACCCACGCCCGTATTGATGAGAATCCCGGAATAAGGGGACACGATCTCTGCTTCGACAAGACGTGCCAAGGAAATCGCTTCGCTAAACGCGCTGAGGTGGAACAGTAAAAACAATTCGAATAAAGGCTTGGTTGTGGTGTGATGTCACGCCACGAAATGCGTCAGCAGATTGAACTTGTGTAAATATTATTCTCTCTACGGCGGTATGCAGAATTTATTTTGTAGAGCCGGACACTATCCTGGTGTTCGAAATCTTCTATGAATTATTCGGAGGAGGAACTCGCCTTGCAATGCCGAAGACAATATGCGCGCCGGACTTGTCGTCATTGAAGCCTGGTTCAGGGGCTACTGAGGGAGTCTGGACTAGGGGGTGTCCGGATAGCCGAACTATCATCATTGGCCGGACTCCAAGACTATGAAGATACAAGATTGAAGACTCTGTCCCGTGTCCGGATGGGACTTTCCTTGGCGTGGAAGGCAAGCTTGGTGATACAGATATGTAGATCTCCTACCATTGTAACCGACTCTGTGTAACCCTAGCCCTCTCCGGTGTCTATATAAGCCGGAGGGTTTTAGTCCGTAGGACGAACAACAATCATACCATAGGCTAGCTTCTAGGGTTTAGCCTCCTTGATCTCGTGGTAGATCTTCTCTTGTACTACCCATATCATCAATATTAATCAAGCAGGAGTAGGGTTTTACCTCCACCGAGAGGGCCCGAACCTGGGTAAAAACATCGTGTCCCTTGTCTCCTGTTACCATCTGCCTAGACACACAGTTTGGGACCCCCTACCGAGATCCGCCGGTTTTGACTCCAGGAGGCAACGGAGAAGAGCTCGAGGATGTGTTTCGGGCAAATTTTCAGGGGACTTATGTCCGCCCTCCGGATGCAGACGATTTAAGTCTCTATGTCAGAAGGAGTGTCAGGATAGAACTGTGCGTCTAGAGCTTGAAGGAGAAGGGCTTCATGCACAGTTCTATAATGGACGGCGGCAGTGATCTAAACCTATTATATCAGGACACAATCCGCAGAATGGGGATAGACCCAATCCAAATTCGCCATAGCAACACTCCCTTTAAAGGAGTAAAGCCAGGCCCATATGCCCATTGTACGGGCTCTCTACTACTGGAAGTTGTGTTCGGCCCATCCAACAACTTCCATCACGAAAGGTTGGTCTTTTCTCATCGCCCCATTTAAAAGTAGCTATCAAGCACTATGGGGACGCGAAGCTTTCGCCCTCTTTAACTCAATACCGCATTATGCATCTCTTACACTTAAAATGCCCGGTCCACGCGGCATCATCTCATTAAAAGGAAACTTCGAGTGTTGCTCGAATACGGAAGAACGTGAGACTGCCTTGACAACCACACATTAATCCGGCCCTGCTGATCAGAGCACCTAAACAAGTCGTTGAGACCCCGGACACGGCTCGGCGAGTCCGGCATAAATAAACAAGGGGCTTACTAGCCACGCACCCCCTTACAAGGGGCTGCACGCATATACAATAAAAAGCCAATAAAGGTCAATTTTATGTTTTCGAATCATACTCTGTTTATTTTAAAAATACATTTTTCGCACGATCTTTTTACAACTATGTTCTTCTCTTTTACGGATGAACACCGTGCTACACCCGTCCAGGATATGGCACAACGGAGACACAGGCGCAGACATGCAGTAAGGACCCGTTGCAAGGATTCTTTTCAGATTAAGACCCTACGTAAACCTTTCTTACTGTCTCTTGTTGATACGCATCCCCCGGTTTCTTACTATAACCGAGGAGGAGGCTGGCGTTTTGGCATCGGCCGCGTCAGAAATTTTTGCGCATACCCGGACACTAGGGGCTTAGGGCATTGTTTTGCCCGTCTTCATAAAGACCGAATACCTTAGGGAGTGTTCGGCGTCTCGAGTTAGGCCTTATATGCATCAGCTCTGAATCATGTCTTTGGTAAAATGTTGGGTTTGCCCGGCTCCAGTGTTTTGCTGCCTTACGTTCCGCTCTATCGGCTAACGCGGCACCAGGAGAACTACTGCGACAGTGCCTCGGTTCGTCCAGGTGAGCACCTCAGTTGAGAAAGCCGAAAACTGACTATCATGATATAGCGAGAGACTGGTCAACCACTCGATCGATAACCAGAATGTTTAGAATTCCTCCGCTCTGACGAAGGACCGTTTCCCGGTCAGGCACATACGCGCCCCGAATTCGGAGAGCGCGGTGCCCCTAGGGGCTATATAGTAGCCCCACCATCGAACTCCTATGGCTAAGTGAAAGTGATAAAGCATTATAGTCCGGTTGCCTAGTTTGCTACGCTATCACCTCCTTCACAGGACCAATACGTTGGATTAAGTGTGAAAATGCGCTTTTTTGCAAACACCCCCGCACTATGTGCGTGGGGGCTGAAGCCGAAGACTGCCATATTTCAGGTTATATACACATGTACATTAATGGCCGCACAGGAGGTATTTCAATACTTGAATGCACAAGTATAAAAAGCCCTTATATTATATTTGAAACATGGTTTCACAAATCATACATGTCATATGAACATAACATTTTTCGAGCACTGCGTCTCTATTAAACGAGCGCCCTGCAGGACTTCCTCAAAACAGTGCTCGGCAGCTACTCGGCTTTTGTCCGAATCCTGGGATGCAACGTCGGTGGCCTTCATATCTGCCCAGTATGTTTTCACACGGGCAAGAGCCATCCGCGCACCGTCTATGCATGCCGACCGTTTCATCGCATCGATATGCGGCACCGCATCAAGGAACTGCTGCACCAAGCCAAAATAACTCTTCGGCTCGGGCCTTTTCGGCCACAAATGAGTCGCGACATCCTTCATGGCAAGTCCGGACAACCTATTCAGCTCAGCCCATTCGGCTAACCGATTGGTTAATGGAAGTGGACGCTCTGGACTATGAAACTGCGACCAAAAAAGCTCCTCTATTCCGTGATCCTTTTGGCCTCGGAAGTGTGCGACCGTGTCTGCGGCACTCGCCGCCAAATCTAGATAAGCATCCTCTGCACCCCATAGCTGGCCCAAGTGAGCATACTTCGGATCCGTGAACTCCCTCCGCAGCAGAAAGGGCTTTCCAGCCGCGATATCCCCGGCTTGACGTAGCTCCTCCTTTATAGCTCTCATCGTGGAGCGGGCATCCTTGGCTTCGGCGGTGGCCTTCCTCGGGTCCTCCTGCTCCGCTCGGTGTTCTTTTTCAAGAAACTCGCAGCGGTCGGTAGCATTCTTCAGCTTCACGGTCATCTCGGCCATTTCCCCCCTGCTTCGGCAGTGAGCAGCCTGTTCGGATTTTAGCTCTTCGTCCGCCTTCAAGGTAGCCGCATTACTTTTTCTGGCTTGCTCCTTGGCCCGGGCGAGCTCCGCCCGAAGGTCCTCCATAGCAGCGGCGCCATCTGCATCAAGCATACATGTTGTAAGGCACGAGCGTCAAGCGCCCTTACCAGGTGTCCACGGAGAAGCCACATACCTTGCGACTCGTTAAGTCGCTTATTGACCAGCGTGATGTTCGCATCCGCAACATCAAGTTGCCGCTTCAGTTCGGCAAATCCATTAGTCCGGCTGGCCACCGAACGCTCCGCCACCTATATAGGAAAGGCGACATCTTACACCTGAGATTATGATCCTCGGCACGCCGTCACTTTTGACAACGTACCGAGTCTCAGGGACTACTAGCTACACAGGGCGCATTTTATATGCAAAACTGTCAGAAGGTATATCATTTTCGCATACCTCAAACCCCGTCAGTAAACTTCTGACGGCTTCATGCAATCCGCTCTCAGCGGATGAAATGAAATCCTTTCAATCACCGTACCCATTAACGCACGATGATCTTCTGAGATAGATGCTCGCCTGAGCAGATCCTTCAGCTCCTCCGACCATACACCAGTTGGTGCCGGACCTTCCGGCCCCGCCGGACTCGGGGAAACCCTCTGTGACGACACCTCAGGGTCGTCCGCCCCGCCTGACGGTGTGGCAGATGGAGGCGCTTCGCTCTCCATCATCTCCGGACGAAGATCCCCCGAAGACAAGCTCTGCTGAGAAGGGCTGAGATCCAAACTACAAGGTAAAACTTCAGTTATCTTCAGAGATAAAAACGGGGATGTCCCTTATTACAAAACTTCCCGTTCTACTTACGGCTCGCTGGAGGGCTGATTCCCTTGGGGAAGTAGTGCGGCCGGGGCTTCTCCTGGCACGGGACCCTCTGGTGAAGATTTCTTCCCCCGCTTTGAGGCCTTGGCCTCCGGATCTTCAGAAGCGGCCCTCTTCTCCCCCTAGAGGGAGGGATTCTCGATCCCCCCTTCCTTGAAAGCCTCCTTAGCGGAGGCAGTAGCTCCCTTGTTCCCCCCTTCGCCCTTTTCCAAAGGTGCATCCTCCAGCATCTTGATTAACACGGGATCCGGCGTGATCTCAGGGAAGGGGGCCGGACACCTTATTAGTTTTGCTTTTGCTATCCACTCCTGTTCAAGGGGCAGGCCTTTAATGGGCAAGTTTATGATAAACGTACGATAGCGTGTCCGGGCACAGGACTACTTACTTGAGTATCCGGGCGATTGCAGCTCAGACCTGCGTCCTCGGTCAAGTCCGGACACATCTTTTGTGATCCGAAGAACAGTTTATACATCTCCACGGGCGTCGAGCCCATGAAGTGTTGGAGAGCTCGTGGTCCCTCTGGATTGAATTCCCACAGGCGGAGGGGGCGACGTTTGCAGGGCAGAAGGCGTCGAATCAGCATGACCTGCGCCCCTACAACCAGATTGATCTCTCCCTCTTGGAGGTCTCGAATATGGCCCTGCAACAGAGGTACGTCCTTGGACGGCCCCCAGTCAAGCCCTTTGTTGACCCATGATGCCAGACGTTATGGAGGACCCGAGCGAAAGGCAGGTGGTGCCACCCATCTGGTGCCCCTCGCGGTGACGTAGAACCACTCCTGTTGCCACAAACCAAGCTCCTCATGAAAAGAGCCCTCGGGCCATGGAGCGTCAGCGCTCTTGCTTATAACCGCCCCTCCGCACTCTACCTGCTGCCCCTCGATCATCTTCGGCTCCACATTGAAGGTCTTGAGCCACAATCCGAAGTGAGGGGTAATGCGGAGGAAGGCTTCGCATACAACAATGAATGATGAGATGTGGAGGATGGACTCCAGATCCAAGTCGTGGAATTCCAGCCCATAATAAAACATGAGCCCCCTCATGAAGGGGTCCGTCGGGAAGCCTAAACCCCGAAGGAAGTGAGACACGAACACCACGCTCTCACTAGGCTCGGGAGTAGGAATAACCTGCCCTTGGGCAGGCAGCCTATGCGAGATTTCGCTGGTTAGATAACTGGCGTCTCTCAGCTTTAGCACGTCTTCTTCCGTGATGGAAGAAGGCAACCATCGGCCTCGCAGGTCGGAGCTGGACATCGTTGAAGGTCCGAAGCACCTGGATCTAGAGCTTTGGGTGTTGGAACTCGAGGCGAGGGGCGGATTCGATTGAGATTGAAAGAAAGGAGTAGGCCTTGGTCTCGTTATAAAGAGGTCGAATACCAAGAGCCCTCCCCGTGGCCGATTAGGACTCACCCTCGATGGAGGGGGCATGCTGACGGGCCCGGTTGGGTTACCCACGCCCGTATTGATGAGAATCCCGGAATAAGGGGACACGATCTCTGCTTCGACAAGACGTGCCAAGGAAACCGCTTCGCTAAACGCGCTGAGGTGGAACAGTAAAAACAATTCGAATAAAGGCTTGGCCATGGTGTAACGTCACGCCATGAAATGCGTTAGCAGATTGAACTTGTGTAAATATTATTCTCTCTATGGCGGTATGCAGAATTTATTTTGCAGAGTCGGACACTATCCTGGTGTTCGAAATCTTCTATGAATTATTCGGAGGAGGAACCCGCCTTGCAATGTCGAAGACAATATGCACGCCGAACTCGTCGTCATTGAAGCCTGGTTCAGGGGCTACTGAGGGAGTCCTAGACTAGAGGGTGTCTGGATAGCCGAACTATCATCGTCAGCCGGACTCCAAGACTATGAAGATACAAGATTGAAGACTTCGTCCCGTGTCCGGATGGGACTTTCCTTGGCGTGGAAGGCAAGCTTGGCGATACGGATATGTAGATCTCCTACCATTGTAACCGACTCTGTGTAACCCTAGCCCTCCCCGGTGTCTATATAAGCCGGAGGGTTTTAGTCTGTAGGACGAACAACAATCATACCATAGGCTCCTTGATCTCGTGGTAGATCTACTCTTGTACTACCCATATCATCAATATTAATCAAGCAGGAGTAGGGTTTTTCCTCCACCGAGAGGGCCCGAACCTGGGTAAAAACATCGTGTCCCTTGTCTCCTGTTACCATCCGCCTAGACGCACAGTTCGGGACCCCCTACCCGAGATCCGCCGGTTTTGACACAGACATTACTAGTATAGTGTATGCTTCTGGCAATCCGACACCGAATTAACTATTGCATGTCCACCGCCTGAGCGAGGGAGAGTTTGCATTAGTCAAAAGTTTCTCCTTGTCCTGCGAGCCACCGCGCGCAAGCTTCTCCCATCCTGCAAGCTTCTCCTCGTTCGGCAAGTTGACGGGACACAGCAAAGTAATGCTAGTCCATACTGCCTCCTCTCCGGTTAATATGGCTTAATTTCAAACGAGATAAATACACTGTCTGTCACTGTATATTTGTAAAAATACGATCAGTGGACTTCATAATATGCTCATTGCGCTCAATATATATATTTTCCAGTGTTTATACGGTCACTAGCTCACCCTGACTGAGTATGTGTGTGCATGCACGTGTAGGTTGAGCACTTGAGCATGACCATGTGTGTTCCGTCGTGTGCTCGGACATGCATGCATTAGGGCGTCGCGCGCGTTTTTGCGTCCATGTGTGCGTGTGACTGTTGCATGCACGTAGGGGGAGTATGTGTAGGGGCCACTAAGGAGCAGTCAAATCACACAGTAAGTTAGTCGGAAGAAGCAACCATCATTTCACTCTTCAATGACACGTACGCAATATAAAATGGTTGATATGGAGAGAAAAAGAAAACCACTATATATAAAATAGCAGGAGCCTAAGCTACAAGCTTGCTTGCTTGGGTTGCTCTCTTCACAAGCATAGAATGACGGTGGCCACACCGCTGGTCACATATCCGGCCTGATCCCGCAGCTGGGGGAAGGGAACAATGTTCTGCATAGACGCGGTCGACATCGGCGAGGGAGAAAACCCAGAGTAGGTGTGTCCCAATCGAGGGTCACCGCGGTATGGTCCAATGCCGCGTCCCAACCGCCCTTCTAGCTACAGCCCGACGTCCCAGGTAGTCCATCTTCCTTTTGGAGCCGGCTTGCTCCACTGCCGCAGCTCCCCACGTAGCTCCATCTCCATGTCAATCTTTCTCTACTTCTACCGGCTTCTACTTGTGATGAGTTTATGTCTCATGAATAGTGCCATCACTATTATTCTAATCACACTTCTTCAATATCTTTGCCATCAGGGATGCTCAGCTCGATTTTAGTGGAACTGCACAAAAGCATCGTATGATCCGAGGGTGCCAGCCGTCTTTCCTTCAACAGGTTCTACCTGGCCAGGAAATTAAATCCTGTTTAGGGTTTAGGGTTTAAGTCGTAGTGACCCCATCAGTAGTTTTTCTTCCGTACACGCTCTCACAACTTTTGTCTTTAGTTGTGAAGTAAATATTGGCTATGATCTATGAATCATTGAGATGCATCAGCATGTGTGTTAGTTTTCCTTTGTATTTGACGGAATGTTGTAGCGGGGCAACCTTGGAATAGGAATGAAAATGGAGTGGAAATTTTCCGTTTTTTCAGAGAAAAAATGGAAACGGAGAGAAACCAACATTTCGTTTCGTTGGATCGCGCCATTGAGCAAAACCAACGTTTAAATCACGTCTGTCGTGTTCGTGTCTCACCCTCCTCCACAACTTGACCCCACATGGTCGCTCGGCATGCCACTCACCGCAAACCGAGTATACGATAAATTTCCCGTCTGCTTGTCGATGGATCGTGCCATGGAGTACTAGCACTACTGGAAGAGATTGACGAGTTGGGGGAGGACAGCTAGCTGTAGCACGGACTCCCAAGAACTTTTTACATGCATGTTGTGGCCGGCTATTGCGACCTTTGAACGCGGAGCAGTCGCGTGCACCAGGAAATGGCGTGGGCGACGCTCTCTCGGCTGGCGCGCCGCTTCAATGTCGGTGCTAGTGAGAGGCCGCGTCCGCTCTAGCTGGGCATGAATGCGGCACTAACCGTTTCGGGCGGGAAGCACGCGTGGGTGATGAAGAGGGTTCGGGTTGGTCAGGACCGGCCGTGGCAGCGGTCCGGATGCCCGCAAACAAGAGATGTTGTACGTTAATATTGTTGCGTATATAATTAACAACGTAAATAATGTGCCAGTTGGACAAATATGATTGGAGATGGAGATGGAAATGGAATTTTACGTAAACACAGAGATGCATGTCTATGTCTATGTGTGTGTGCATGACGACTCTCGCGACCTGGGAGCGGGGGCGTGTTTTTGATCTAGTTTTCTTTCTTGGTACGTTAAAAAATTGTCCGCTAGTTTTCGTTTCTTTTTTCCAGGAACAAGCGTATTCTATTTAAAACCACTGCTATGGAGAGATTTTTTTACTCCATTATAGCCTCTTGATTGACAGAGTTTCTCGCGTCTCGCTCTCTCACCCTCTCCATATCAAAACAAGATGACAGTGTCCACTCTATCTCTCTACTCACCGGTGCAGGCCGAATCCCATCCGCTGCGGGAGGTGAGGAGGAGCAGCGTTGACATTGTCGCCGTCGGTGATGGGGGAAGCCGATGCGCACCGTCCTCTTGGAGCCGGTGCTGGCGTAGACGAAGGTCCTCCGCGCCCTTGTTCACTGCCGTCGTGTGGGCAGATCTCGCCCGCCTGCCTAAACGACATCTCGCCCACCTGAGGTATAACTTCTTGTACTTGTCCAGCTCCCTAGGTCGCTGCTTGCGGGTTTTCTTCTATGCGACTACTCCCCAGCTCCCCATGTATAGTAGCTAGGGTTCGTCGGCTGGTCCAACATCACCTACTATTATAGAGGAAATGCCACTAGAAAGTTGTCCTTATTTATGCCTCGGTGGAGGTATACATGTTGTTTCGAGAAAAAGTACATGGTGGTTGTGCAGTCATTGTCCATATGCTCCTATTGTTGCTGCTAATCTAATACTATCACTGGTTAAATGAAGAAATGCTTTTTTCTCAAGTATCATGGTTTACTTCCCATCAAGATAATCGTGATGCTTCTGTTTGTTGGTGTACTTTTCATTAATTCTTATTGACAATTGAGATGTCGTTGTTAATCTTGTAAAACAAAGTAACAACACTATATCCCTTTTTTTATATTTTTGGAAACAGCGATGCGTATCTCCATACCCGGGCATGTCTTCCTCAATTTTAGTGGAACTGCACAAAATTGGATGGCCATTGTTGTTCCGCCTCACTATCCTCTGCCACGTGGTTCTTCCTTCCTCGAGCTTGGTTACTAAGAAGAAACAGACCACATTGAGGATTTGTCGAACTTCATAGGTGCCACACCCAAACTTGATGCCAAAAGGATGATGCATCACCAAGATGACCGATCGACGCTCATGGTTGCGCCTCATGGTTGCGTCGGCGGGTGAAGCTGGTCAATTTTCAATGAAAAACAAGCTGTCTTCCATCAGTGCTCTTTGCTTGTTACGCACAAAGATGATATCCTTCGTCAGTTCACCTTCGTTGCGTTGGAGACGCAGTCGTCTTTCACGTTGGTGCCATTTTATCACACAATTGGCTATGAACTAAATGTTTCCTCGAAGAAGGATCGATGTTGGTACTAAGAGCATAAGTTTTGTATTGATTTCTAAGCCTTCTCACAACTTTGTCTCCAGCTCCCCTGTAATTTTATTTGTCCAGCTATTAACTTTGATTTAAAAAATGGTGTGGACTAAAAACCCGTATGGATGTAGTAGCCCTCCATTTTTATTTACTCCGCATATTAGATTTGACTGAAGTCAAACTTTGTAAAGTTTGACCAACTTTAGGCCAAACACAACAAACCATAATTATTAGAGAGGGCAAACTATACATACTCTCAAACCTTTCCGATAATTGAAATTAAAATTCTTTATTTGTACACACTATCACACGTTTCCGATAATTTGGCGCATGTGTGGTTGTTCACTTAAGGGAGGGTAGTGTACCGCATGTGAAGGATAGGAAGTGCGACCAGGACACGTGGATCGTTAGTTCATCGGAAGTAGTAGTAGTTTTCTTCACTGTACATTAAATAAAGAGTTTTGTTTAGTACTAACACAATTTAAAGCGATTGTTATAGAGAGAATAAGAAAACCACTCCACTATATATTAGTCATATACACGAGTACTATATGGACGCAGCTTCATTGACTTTAGTGCACCTGCCTTTGGGTTTATGACAGGTGGGCCCAAAATGTGGCTGGCTCACCTGTCATACAGCCAAAAGCAGGTGCAGTTAAGGCACTGGAGCTCAGGCCGTACTACAGTAGTATATATATAAGCTGGAGCCTCAGCGCTTGTTCGCTAGGGTTTGCACTCTCCACACTCTCGCCGCACTACATATATATATACACGCTGGAGGCTCAGCGCTCCTTTGCTAGGGTTTGCTATATTCACAGTCTCCCACCCTCTCTTCACCAGATCTAAACAAGACTACGTTGGCCTCTTGTCTCTCTCTCCCCTCTCACAGCTGGTGAAGGAGGCGTCCGGATCCTGTCGCACCGGGAAGGGGAGGAGGTGCAGCATTCACTCTATCGCCTTCGGCGAGGGAGGCAATCCACTGCCGGCTGCGCTGTTCTCTTTCACTCAGCGCCTGTGTGGGAGGGCCACCGACCCCTTCTTCCTTGCTGTCGTACGTAGTGTGGGCAGATCTGGCCTCCCACCGCAGGCCTTGCCACATCCCGACGACCCTAAGGTATAAGTTTCTTTGAAACCATCGTTGCTCTAGCTGCATGTGGATCTTTTTCAATCTGTAGTCGAATCTAGGTCTTGGTTCAAAGAGGAAAGAAGGGTGCGGTGGGCTGGAGCATGAATCTAGGATGTGGTTCAATGGGGAAAGGAGGGACGGAAAGTAGTATAGACTGGCTATCCAGCCGCTTTGTTGGTCGAAAAGGGAAAAAGGGGGTAACCCAGTACACACATATGTAAGGAACCGATCTCTTTGTTGAAAAGGGAAAGAAACTTGGGGGTCGGGTAGTTTGTGCAGGACTAGATTTGCTGCCCTCACATAGGAAAAAGGTTCAAAGATAACAAATATGGGACCAACGCAGATATGCTGCTTGGCTACATACTCTACATTACCCATTTATACGTGTGGACGCACATGGTGCTGGCATGTCCCATACATCTATTATGCTGTTGTTAATCTAAGAATGCCGCCGGAAAATTGAAGCAATGCCACTGTTAAAAGTAAACTACATTTTTTAATGAATGTTGTTTTAAGTGAATGTCTCTGTTAATATGAATCAATGCAACCGTTTTAGAAATGCTACTATCCTACTTTGTTTTCCATCAAGATAAGTTAGATGCTTCTTTCAGTCACCATTTGTTTCATCCTCCTTTATCGGCAAGTAATTGATTCCTTTTTTGCCTCTGTTAAAACAGGGGTAACTATTCAACTTGTTGCTATTGCGACATTTTGCTTCGCTACGCGAAACACTTTGTTTGATTTCAGTGCAACTGCACAAAACGAGGTTGGATTTCCTATTCGTGTTGGCAGATTCGTAGGTGATCTTGTGTGCGTCATGACAGGTTGGTACTTGCCTTCATCCACATGATCGTGCAGTGTGTTTTGAGATGTTGTGCTACTTGTATTGGTACTGTTTTAAATAAATGTTGAATTGAAGCTATTGTATTGCTCTCTTTTCCCATTGAGTAGTGAACAAGAATGGTACCAACCCAGACATGATGCTTGTTGCTTTGTTACAACAGACTCTGCATCACCCACTTTATAAGTAGATGGAAGCACATGGTGTTGTTGCGCTCACTCTCCCCTGGAACTATTTATGTTTTTTGTTAATCTAATGCCACCGGTAAAATTAAGCAATGCCACTCTCAGAATTAACTACTGAATCTTATTTCAAAACCGCAACACTTGTTAGGGAATGGCGGGATTACCATTTTTGTGGCCGCATGTTTCATCCTCCTTTATTAGCCAGTAATTGATTCCTTTTTTGCCTCTGTTTAAATAGGGATATCTATTTAACTTGTTGCTATTGCGACATTTTTCTTTGCTACGCGAAACACTTTGCTTGATTTCAGTGCAACTGCACAAAACGAGATTGGATTTTCTATTCGTGTTGGTAGATTCGTATTTTATGTTGGTCGTCTCATGAAAGGTCAGTACAGGCCTTCATCCACATGGTTGTGCAATGTGCTTTGAGATGTTGTGCAACTTCTATTGGTACTGTTTTAAATAAATGTTGAATTGAAGCTATTGTATTGCTGTCTTTTCCCATTAAGTAGTGAACAAAAATGGGACCAACCCAGACATGATGCTTGTTGCTTTGTTACAACAAACTCTGCATCACCCCCTTTATAAGTACATGGAAGCACATATTGTTGTTGCACCCACTCTCCCTGTGCTTTTCATTAATCTAATGCCGCTGGTAAAATTAAGCAATGCCACTTTCAGAATTAACTACTGAATCTTATTTCAAAACTACAACACTTGTTAGGGATTGGTGGGATTACCATTTTTGTGGCCGCATGTTTCATCCTCCTTTAATAGCCAGTAATTGATTCCTTTTTTGCCTCTGTTTAAACAGGGATATCTATTCAACTTGTTGATATTGCGACATTTTGCTTCACTACGCGAAACACTTATGTTTTAAGAGTGTTTTCTGCAGTTCAACTTGAATATCACACCGGCGACTTTGCTTAATTTTGGTGGAACTGCACAAAAGGAGATCGAGATTTCATATATGTGTTGGGATATGTGTCCAGTCTTCCTCTCGAGCTGTTTCAAATCTTGGTCAAGAAAGGTCAGTACCTACTTACATCCACATGATGCTGCAGTGTGCTTTGAGATGTTGTGCTACTTGTATTGGTACTATTTTGGATAAATTTTGAATTGAAGCTATTGAACTATTGTATTTTACCATTAAGTGAGCAAAAATTGTTCCAACCCAGACATGATGTTTGTTTCTTCGTTACAACAAAACTCTGCATCGCCCCCTTTATAAGTAGATGGAAGCACATGTTGTTGTTGCGCCCACTCTCCCCTGGAACTGTTTATGCTTTTTGTTAATCTAATGCCACTGGTAAAATTAAGCAATGCCACTCTCAGAATTAATTAACTACTGAATCTTAGTTCAAACTGCAACACTTGTTATGGATTGGCGGGATTACCATTTTTGTGGCCGCATGTTCCATCCTCCTTTATTGGCCAGTAATTGATTCCTTTTTTGCCTCTGTTAAAACGAATCAGTTGCATTGTTTTAGGAACAGTACTATCCTGCTTTGTAGTTCTTTCTACATGTTTAACCAAGGTATTGTTAACATAATGTCTCAGTTAAAATGAATCAGTCGCATTATTTTAGGAATGGTACTTTTCTGCTTTGTCGTTCTTTATACATGTTGAAACAAGGCATTGCTAAGATAATGTCTCAGTCAATATGAATGAATCACACTGATGGAGAATTGCTACTCTCCTGCTTTGTTTCCCATTAAGATAAGGTAGATCAGTAGATGCTTTTCTTCTTGGAGTACAAGTCATCAATCGTTATTTCTCAGTAATTGTTTCCCTTATACCTATTGTTGCTTACATGGATATCAAAATTAAAGCTCGGTTTTATTTCGACTTCAATTTTAGTTATACTGCACAAAAGGAGCCAATGTGTCCAAGGCAAACTGCTGCATTACTGGGTCCAGTTGGTCGTTCTACTTTGAAGAAAGAAGCAGTCACTATTTGTGCTACATTATAGAAGGAATGACCAAGAAGCTTTATAGAGTATTAGTAGATGCTAGTGACATGACTAGTCTGTAGAGAGCATAGGCAACTCTACAACACGTGGAGTGCACTGGGCAAAAAGTGCCCAAACAAGTACAAGAAGCCACGACAGGACTCCACGATCATAGGCATTACATATTTTGAATGGGAAACACTTGTCAAAGTTTAATCATTGATGTTAGGAAGAAGACGTTAGTTTAATATATTGGAATTGGAAAACCTTGTCAAAATTTGCTCATTGATGTTAGCTAGAAGACATGCATTGATTATTTTGAGTGGGACGCCCTTTGCTGTGAGCAGCGTCGATCGTTTTTTCCTATCCATGTGTTCAGTTTAGAAGTAAATAGTTACTCTGCTGAGATATTCCTGTGTTAAGAGTTTGTCTGAATATTGTCTATGTAATGCCAGGCCTTGTGTTTGATTGCAAAGTTGAGCTTGGAATGTTGTGGCATGCGGCATCACGAGCTGTTCACCGTGCCTCCTGAGAATAATGCTTCGTACTGTTTTGCATGTCAATCTAATGCCAGTGATTTGCTTGTTAAGAAGATCATCCTCTTCTCTTGTTTCCGTGCTTAAGAAGTTCATCGTCTTATGTTTCATTCATAGCCTATACGACAAGTCGGGTAGGTTAGACATGAAACCATATGATCTTTCGACCAACTCATCATCTTAGGCCGTGATTGGATCGTTGTTTTCCAACCAAAACCGCTTGTAAAACTGACGCTTGTAAATAAAAGCAGATGTTCTCGGGCGAAGCGCTTGGTTGGTCGATTTCGACCAGTAAAATATACACTGGTATCTCAAATTACACGTGTAACCCGCCGGTTTTACTTACAGACCTCGGTCCCTCGCTTTCATTACGCCTGTATTTTACGTGGTTGTTTTCGATGACAAGTAAATTACACTTGTATGTTAATACAGGTGTGAAATAAACCAGAGCTCCCAAGCGCGGCCTTACTGTTTCATGCCATCTCAGTCTCTCAAAGGTGCTCATAGTTGTCTGATGATCCTAGCTTCCTGAATGAGCAGCGGGCGCTATATCAGACCATCCGTAGGGCCCGCGAGGCCCTCTCCGTTGTCCTTCGAGTTGTTGCACTCGCCGTGGCGCCGAGCATTATTAACATCGTCAGCGAACATGAGGATTCAGGAGATGACTTTATTTTGACTAGATGACAGTAGGGACCCACTAGGGCCATAGCCGTACGTACGCAAGTGCCTCCTTATTATGTACAACTATATTTATTTTTGCTTCCTCCTGGTTTCCTGACACCATGGCCCCACACCATTATCAACCTATGTAGTCAATATAAACGAGAGAATTGCACAAGGTGCGGCCGACAGCTGGGACCAAGCAGCTCGAGCAGTATTTGTGTTTTTGAGGCGTGAGCACTGCAGAGTTTTTCTTGGCGATGATTTCGTTGTTGTTCAGAGGAGAGCAGGTTATTAACTGGGCGGGCTATGGCCCGTCTAGCCCAGGCCAGATATCCAGCCCATATATTAATTTTTTTCAAGATGAAAATGGCTAGCCCAGCTATACGTTTTTTTTGAGGAATACCCAGGCAAGGTCAACTTGTTATTCTCCGCCCCGCTGGGCTGCAAATATTTTCTAGAAGGGATGCATCTTAACAGCAAAATGGGCTTTAAAAAATAATAAATGGGATGTAATTATAAAAACTGGGCAGTAACTATAAAAAAATGCACCAAACACGATATTAGTTTATAAAATATTATTTATGGATTTTGAAAGCTTAATTTTTAATTGTTGCGCGTGCAATGTTTCGTTGGATTTTTACGTAATACAAATTTATATTTAATCTGACTAGAAATTTCGGGATAAAAATATTCCAGCTCCCATAAAAAATGTGGGAATTTTATTGAATTTTGTCTTGAACAGTTGGTTGAAATTATTAATCGTTGTCCTAGCTAGAAAATGGGTTGTACTTTTAACAAACTGTAAATGGGCTGTTGTAAATTCCATTAGAATTAAAAAATGGGTTGTACATTCTTACAAATCGCAAATGGGATATAAGTTCTCTGACATACACTTGTGGGCCTACTAAGTTGATGCGTCCCCTAAAAAAATAAGTTGAAGCGTATGCAAGGCTTTGTCAACTTATTATAGTCAACACACGGTTCTAGCAGCAGTGCTCGTTGGATGTCTATCCAACAGATGTCGTGCTTCTTCTTCAATCTCGGATATTCTAGCCTCGGCCGCCCAAAAAATGATTCCTCCCCCTGACATCTGGGGTGCACCATTTTGGAGGCTGACCTGTGGGCCTACTAAGTTGGCACGTACCAAGGGCTTTGTCAACATAGTCAATATAAACGATTCTAGCTTCAGTGACCGTACGATGTCCATCCAACGGTCCTAGTGCTTCTTCAACATCTGGTCTTCTTGCTCCAGCCGCCCAAAGCGGCGCCGGTCATGTCGCCTGCTCCTGCCTCCCATGGCCGGTTGTGCTGTCGCGGAGGCCTCACCGCCCCCATACTACTCCCACCGCTGGCCAAGCCATCCCTCCACTCACCCACACCCCCTGTTATTCTACAGCGATGGCAGCTCAGCCAAACCAATGAACCCTCGTACTCCTCTCCGCGTGGGCATCCACTGTCTCGTCTTCCCTGGCTCCGCGTCGTCCCCTTCCTAGGCCTCGCCATCGTCCACCGCCGTGGTGCTCTCGGCGCGGCGTGGTCAATGTGGTCAACGACCGACTTCCATCGGAAGAGTACTGTACATGGAGAGGCTGACAGCTGGGTCCACGGCAGCCGCAAGGAAGTGCCTCCTTATTACGAGCAAAATAATTATTCCTCCACCTGACAGTAGGGACCCACCGGACGGGCCACCGTATTTCACGAAAAAAATGTTTCCCCTGACTGCTGGGACCCACTGGACAGGCCACTGTATTTCGCAAAAAAAACATTCCCCCCTGGCTGCTGGGACCCACTGGACGGGCCACCGTATTTTAGGAAAAAATGTTCCCCCCTCTGTCAGCTCGGACCCACCGGAAGTGCCTCCTTATTACGCACAAAAAATGAATATTCCCCTGCTAGCTGGGACCCACCTGGGTGGGAGGCTGACTTGTGGGCCTGCTAAGTTGACGGGGATGGAGGGCTTTGTCAACTTAGTCAATATGAACAATTCTAGCTCCAGTGACCGTACGATGTCCATCCAACGGCTGTAGTGCTTCTTCAACCTCTGGTCTTCTTGCTCCAGCCGCCCAAAGCAGCACCGGCCGTGCCGCATGCTCCTGCCTCCCGTGGCCGGCTGTGCTGCCGCGGAGGCCTCACCGCCCCTACTATTCCCACCGTTGGCCAGGTCTTGTGGCGACGGCAGCCTCACACCGCAGCCGAACCAGTGAACCCTCGTACTCCTCTCCGCGCGGGCTTCCACTGTCATGTCTTCCCCGGCTCCACGTCGTCCCCTTCCTAGGCCTCGGCGTCGTCCACCGCCCTGGTGCTCTCGGCACGGCGTGGTCAACGTGGTCAAGGAACGACTTCCATCGGACGTGGACTGTACATTGAGAAACTGACAGCTGGGTCCACGGCCGCAGCAAGGAAGTGCCTCCTTATTACGCGGAAAATAATGATTCCTCCACCTGACAGCAGGGACCCACCAAACGGGCCACCGTATTTCGCAAAAAAACGTTTCCCCCCTGAATGTTGGGACCTACCAGCTACATCTTCACACGCAAGGAAGTGCGTCCATATTATGGGGAAAAAAAATTATTCGCCCTCTGACTACTGGGACCCACCAGCTACATCTTCGCATGCAAGGAAGTGCGTCAGGGAAAAAAATGATTCGCCCCCTGACTGTTGGGACCCACCAGTTACATCTTCGCACGCAAGGAAGTTCCTGACAATCGGGACCCACCTGGTCGAAGCGTATGTAGCATTGCCATTCTGGTCCCGAACGTGTATGTACATACTGGTCGATGTAGATGCGTGCACGTGTCGTAGTAGAGGCGCGCACGTAGCATGTACACGTACGTATAGCAGCCAGTGTGCAAGAAAGAAAATACGGCCACAAACGTACATACGGGCAGGGTCTCGAACGCCTACTCGTGCATACGTACGGCTAGGGCTCGTGTACATGGCTGGGTCAGAACAGAGAAACTGCATCGTCGTCGAGTTCATAGGGAGGCAACGGAATGTGTCGTGTTCATCGGGAGGCAACGGAATGCGTCGTGTTCATCGGGAGGTAACGGAATGCGTGGGAGCCAACCGGCTTGGATGGAACAGGCGATGGAAACGAGGCCTGGCGTACCGCAAAACGGAGGAAACAGCCTTGTGCTCGACCAACGACGTTCGAAACGGGATCATGTTCATTATTAGGGGTCTGGCATACCGCAAAATGGAGGAAACGGACTTGTGTTGGACCTCCTACGGTCGAAACGGGTCCTGTTGATCAGGAGGGGTGTGGCGTACCGCAAAATGGAGGAAATGGACTTGTGTTGGAGCGCTACGGTCGAAATAGGGGTCCTATTCATCGGGAGGGGTGTGGCGTACCGCAAAACGAGACTCCACGGGATATAGTTCATCTCCACCGTCGACGTCCTCCAGCCTCCACGGGCTACTGTTCATCCACCGTCGACCTCCTCCAGCCTCCAGCTGTGACTGTTCATCCACGGGCTCCTGTTCATCCAGCCTCCACCGCGCGCTACTCCACCGGCTACTGTTCAACCACCCCTCTCCACGGGCTCCTGTTCAACCACCCCTCCACGGGCTACTGTTCATCCACCCCTCCATCGTCTACTGTTCATCCAGCTCTCCACGGGGTCGTCCTGTTCATCCAGCCCTCCACAGGGTCCTTTTCATCCAGTCCCAACCGGCTCAATCGATCGGGGTCCTGTTCATCCAGAGGCAACACCACGGGGTCCTGTTCATCCACCCCCACCGCTCACTATTCATCCAACCCCCCCCCCCACAACGCTCACTGTTCATCCAGAGGCAGCATCGATCGGCTTCAGTTAGCAGCACTAGCGAAGGAGTCACTCGATCGGGTTCAGTTAACAGCCATCGATCGATCACTCGGGTTCAGTAACGCGTAGCCTGCAGTGCAATCGCTCGGGTTCAGTTAGAGCCCAATGCCTCGCTCGGGTTCAGTTAGAGCCCAACGCCTCACACACACGCGCGTACGTGTACGAGAGAAACGCGCATCGCTCGGCCCCCGACCACCCACCGCAACCGGGAACTCACCGAAATTTTCCTCGCCCTCGCTTCTACCATGGTTTTTTCCGTCATGGACGGCCCAAAGAATTTCATGCAGCTGCGTCTCCGGCCCGACAGGATGAAAAGCCCATTTTCTGTCATGATTTTTTGTCATAGAAGTAGGAGCCCACCACATCTATGATGGTACAGGGTTTTGTCACAATTATCGTCATAGAAGTGTCATAAGTATGACAGAAAAAAATTCGTTTGGCCCAAAATGTCACGGATGTATCTTTTTTTTGTAGTGTTTGGTACCTCCCTGCTATACTTATAGCAAGGCACACATCAGGTCTAGTACACAGCATTGCATACATGATAGAACCTATGGCTGAGGCATAGGGAATGACTTTCATTTTCTCTCTATCTTCTGAAGTGGTCGGGCATTGAGTCTGACTCAACTTCACACCTTGTAACACAGGAAAGAACCCTTTCTTTGACTGATCCATTTTGAACTTCTTCAAAATTTTATCAAGGTATATGCTTTGTGAAAGTCCAATTAAGCGTCTTGAGCTATCTCTATAAATCTTGATGCCCAATATAGAAGCAGCTTCACCGAGGTCTTTTGTTGAAAACTTCTTATTCAAGTATCCTTTTATGCTATCCAGAAATTCTGTATTACTTCCAATCAACAATATGTCATCCACATATAATATTAGAAATGCTACAGAGCTCCCACTCACTTTCTTGTAAATACAGACTTCTCCAAAAGTCTGTATAAAACCATATGCTTGATCACACTATCAAAGCGTATATTCCAACTCTGAGAGGCTTGCACTAGTCCATAAATGGATCGCTGGAGCTTGCACACTTTGTTAGCACATTTAGGATCGACAAAACCTTCTGGTTGCATCATATAAAACTCTTCTTGAAGATATCCATTAAGGAATGCAGTTTTGACATCCATTTGCCAAATTTCATAATCATATAATGCGGCAATTGCTATTATGATTCGGACAGACTTAAGCATCGCTACGGGTGAGAAGGTCTCATCATAGTCAACTCCTTGAACTTGTCGAAAACCTTTTGCATCAAGTCGAGCTTTGTAGACAGTAACATTACCGTCAACGTCAATCTCCTTCTTGAAGATCCATTTATTCTCTATGGCTTGCGGATCATCGGGCAATTCAACGAAAGTCCACACTTTGTTCTCATACATGGATCCCATCTCAGATTTCATGGCCTCAAGCCATTTCGTGGAATCTGGGCTCATCATCGCTTCCTCATAGTGCATAGGTTCGTCATGGTATAGTAACATGACTTCTAGAACAGGATTACCATACCACTCTGGTGCGGACCAAACTCTGTTTGACCTACAAGGTTCAGTAGTAACTTGATCTGAAGTTTCATGATCATCATCATTAACTTCCTCACTAATTGGTGTAGGAATCACTGGAACTGATTTCCGTGATGAGCTACTTTCCAATTCGGGAGAAGGTACAATTACCACATCAAGTTCTACTTTCCTCCCACTCACTTCTTTCGAGAGAAACTCCTTCTCAAGAAAGGATCAGTTCTTAGCAACGAGTATCTTGCCTTGGGATCTGTGATAGAAGGTGTACCCAATGTTCTCCTTTGGGTATCCTATGAAGACACATTTCTCCGATTTGGGTTCGAGCTTATCAGGTTGAAGCTTTTTCACATAAGCATCGCTGCCCCAAACTTTAAGAAACAACAACTTAGGTTTCTTGCTAAACCATAGTTCATATGGTGTCATCTCAACGGATTTAGATGGTGCCCTTTTAATGTGAATGTAGCAGTCTCTAAAGCATAACCCCAAAACGATAGCGGTAAATCGTAAGAGACATCATAGATTGCACCATATTTAATAAAGTTCGGTCACGATGTTCGGAAACACCATTACGTTGTGTTGTTCCACGTAGCGTGAATTGTGAAACTATTCCACATTATTTCAAATGAAGACCAAATTCATAAGTCATAACTCAAATATTCACCTCCAAGATTAGATCGTAGAAACTTTATTTTCTTGTTACGATGATCTTCCACTTCACTCTGAAATTCTTTGAACTTTTCAAATGTTTCAGACTTAAGTTTCATTAAGTAGATATACCCATATCTGCTCAAATCATCTATGAATGTCAGAAAATAACGATACCCGCCGCGAGCCTCAACACTCATCGAACCGCATACATTAGTATGTATTTTTTCCAATAATTCAGTTGCTCGCTCCATTGTTCCGGAGAACGAAGTTTTAGTCATCTTGCCCATGAGGCATGGTTCGCAAGCATCAAGTGATTCCAAAAGTCCATCAGCATGGTGTTTCTTCATGCGATTTACACCAATATGACCTAAACGGCAGTGCCATAAATAAGTTGCAGTATCATTGTTAACTTTGCAACTTTTGGCTTCAATATTATGAATATGTGTATCACTACAATCAAGATTCAACAAAAATAGACCACTCATCAAGGGTGCATGACCATAAAAGATATTACTCATATAAATAGAACAACCATTATTCTCTGATTTAAATGAATGTCCCCATGCCTCTGTATATAAAGGAGGGGAGGAGGAGGCCGGACACCAAGGGGCGCGCCAAGGGGGGAGTCCTACTAGTGCTCCACTCCTAGTAGGATTCGGCCCCCCGTTTTTTCCTTCTCATGGAGGGGGAAAGAGGGAAGGAGAGGGAGAGGGGGAAAGGAAAGGGGGGCCGCACCCCCTTCCGCTTGTCCAATTTGGACAGCCCATGGGGGCGCGCGCCACCCCTTGTGGGCTCCCCTCTCTCTCCCCTATGGCCCATGTTGGCCCATTACTTCCCCGGGGGGTTCCAGTAACCCCTCGGTACTCTGATAAATATCCGAAATGTCCCGAAACCATTCCAGTGTCCAAATACTATCATTCAATATATCAATCTTTACCTCTCGACCATTTCGAGACTCCTCATCATGTCCGTGATCTCATTCGGGACTCCTAATAATCTTTGGTCACCAAAACACATAACTCATAATACAAATCGTCATCAAACATTAAGCATGCGGACCCTATGGGTTTGAGAACTATGAATACCTCTCCGATACTCGGAGTGACAAATCCTAATCTTGATCTATGCCAACCCAACAAACACCTTTAGAGACACCTGTAGAGCATCTTTATAATCACCCGGTTACGTTGTGATGCTTGATAGCACACAAGGTGTTCCTCTAGTATTCGGGAGTTGCATAATCTCAAAGTCAGAGGAATATGTATAAGTCAAGAAGAAAGCAATATCAATAAAACTTAACAATCATTATGCTAAGCTGATGGATGGGTCTTGTCCATCACATCATTCTCCTAATGATGTGATCATGTTCGTCAAATGACAACACATGTCGATGGTCAGGAAACTTAACCATCTTTGATTAACGAGCTAGTCAAGTAGAGGCATACTAGCGACACTTTGTTTTGTCTATGTATTCACACATGTATCAAGTTTCCGGTTAATACAATTCTAGCATGAATAATAAACATTTATCATGATATAAGGAAATATAAATAGCAACTTTATTATTGCCTCTAGGGATATTTCCTTCAGTCTCCCACTTGCACTAGAGTCAATAATCTAGATTACATAGTAATGATTCTAACACCCATGGAGTCTTGCTGCTGATCATGTTTTACTCGTGGAAGAGGCTTAGTCAACGGGTCTGCAACATTCAGATCCGTGTGTATTTTGCAAATCTCTATGTCTCCCTCCTTGACTTGATCGCGAATGGAGTTCAAGCGTCTCTTGATGTGTTTGGTTCTCTTGTGAAATCTGGATTCCTTCACTAAGGCAATTGCTCCAGTATTGTCACAAAAGATTTTCATTGGACCCGATGCACTAGGTATTATACATAGATCAGATATGAACTCCTCCATCCAGACTCCTTCATTTGCTGCTTCCAAAGCAGCTATGTACTCTGCTTCACACGTAGATCCTGCCATGACACTCTACTTCGAACTGCACAACTGACAGCTCCACCATTCAATATAAATACGTATCCATTTTGCAACTTAGAGTCATCCGAATCATTATCAAAGCTTGCATCGACGTAACCATTTACGACAAGCTCTTTGTCACCTCCATAAACGAGAAACATATCCTTAGTCCTTTTCAGGTATTTCAGGATGTTCTTGACCATTGTCCAGTGATCCACTACTGGATTACTTTGGTACCTCCCTACTAAACTAATAGCAAGCCACACATTAGGTCTGGTACACATGTAGCGATCCGACCTCAGACGGTCAAATCTCTATGTATAAGTGTCATCCCTGGATCGGTAATGCTGACACACACAGTACTTGAAGGATTTATAACAGAGTGCAATCACACACTTATTACATTGAGTGTCTCAAAAGAGAACTTATTACAATAAATATGGCTTAAGGCCATCTAAATAGGATAATAGCGGAAGACTTGGAAGATAAAGTGAGTCCATCAACTCCAACGGCATAGCCTAGCGCACCTTACTCTTCGTCTGAAAAGTCTGCAACATGATATGTTGCAGCCCGAAACAGGTCAGCACATGGAATATGCTGGCAATATAACACAGTAGAGCAATGAACAGAATAAATGCTATCACTACATTCATATATGGCTGGTGGAGGCTCTATGGTTATAATGTTTTGCGAAAAGCCATTTTTTTCCTACAAAAAAGGAATATATTTTGTTTAACTATCATGGTAGTTGTTAAACATTGAGAAGGTTCCTCCAACTCAATGACAAATTAAGCAGTATTTAATAACCCAACAAAATTAGTTTAGAGTGATGAGATCAACATGATAATCCAAGAACCAGATACTCAAGATTGTCCCTAACCGGGACACGGCTAACCATGAGTAGTTTGTACACTTTGCAGAGGTTTGCGCACTTTTCCTCATAAGACTTGATCTCCTCCATTGGTTTTCTCGCACTACATGGTGTTTGAGAAACGGATGACCGAGACACAGCCTTTCAGAAGCATTTACTCTTTACTCTGGGTGGACAGTTACACCTACTTTCCCCTACATCTGCTAGCCCACCACTAAAAGAGGTCATGCAACATACTCAACTATGCTAGGGCCAATAATAGCTTGTGGCTGCACACGGAAGTTTCTAGCATGAATAATCTTATGATCCCTTTGAGCCTGGGTGGCGAACCATAGGATGATCACACGGGTACTCCGGGATATCCTAGCACAACACTGGATTCTCCAGGTGCCCGCAACCAATCCACCTAGATGTGTGTTTAAGTAGCCACCTTAAGTTAACCATTAATTAACAATCTCACATCTGTCAAGGATGCACTCAAAACCAACCCACGCTTACGAGCATAGCATGGCAATATAAGCATAACGTAGAAGTAACTCCCAAGGGTTTGATAATAAAAGGGCAATAGGTTCTACCTCATCAACTACTTCCCAATATTCACAAATTAATCACCTCCTAATCATGCAATGTTTGAGGATTGTAACTAATTCATTAAAACTGGGTATGAAAAGAGTATGATCAATGTGTTACTTGCATTGCTAACGATCCGCAAACCCTAGAGACTCGTAGTAGCACGCTTCGCACTCTGGGAATTCTATCGCAAACAAACAATAGCATACATAAGCACTCAAGCATAGATGCAAGGGTAAAACTCAAATAAGAAGATCCAATCTGAAATTTCAACTGAAGAGATTCGATTTGCAAAAATAATTGGTCAAATCAGAGCTGCGGAACTGACACTACGGTCAAAAGAACTTTGAATTCAAATCTTCTTGAAACCAAATTCTAAATTATCAAAATCATGTTCAAGTTGATTAACCAGAAAGAGGGGCTCGAGACGAAGATTTTGGCGTTGGTTTCACTGGATTTGGACAAACAATTAAAAAGTTGCGAGGGTTTGAAGATCAGGGGCTAATCTGCGATAAAAATAATCACAGATAGGTCCCTAGCCAAAAAATAAAAGAAAAAGAAAAAGACTACGGAACGAACGTTCGCTAATATAGGCAAAATGGGCAAAATTGTTCGTTAAAACGAACTAACGAATGAACGTTCGCTAATTAACCTAATTCGAGAAAACCGGGGGAAAACCGAACCGATCTAAAACCAATCTAGTTTTTTTTTTTAAAACGGCGGTTTTACCTAAATAAAAAAAACCGACGAGAACCGGCAAATCCTGCGGCGGCAGCGGATCCGAGGCGGCGGCTTTCGCTGGGGCTGCGGGGCTACGGCGCGGGCGGCGGAGTGGAGCGGCAGCGGCAGGCGGCGTGGCGGCGGCTGCGGCGGTGGTGCGGCGCGGGACAAGGTGGGAGGCGGTGGGGCGGCGCGGTATTTAAGGAGCTGGGGGCGTGGCGACTTGGGGAAGGGGGCGCCGGGTCAGACCGGGAATCGTGCCCCGGCCGGACTCGAGCGGCGGCGGCGGCTCAGTCTCCGCGAGAGGGAGGCGGCGGCACGAGCGCGGCCTGGCTCGGCTGGGCCTTTGGCCCAGTCGGGTGGCGAAGAGATTTTTTAAAATAAAATAATTTTCACCGAAAAAGGAAAAATCCTAAATAAATATAAAAAATTCTGAAAATACCAAAAACAATTTTTACCGTCTAAATTAAATATTTCGAACAAGGTGAACATTTTCTTGGCCTAAAAATGCAATTTTGAAAAATGCATATTTTTCTAATTCAAATAAAATAAAAAATAAAATCCAAATAAAAATAATTATTTGATTTTAACATTTCCCCCCCAATATTTCTTTTATTTTCGAGAAGTCATATTATCTCCTCTCTTTTATTTTTAATATTGGAAATATTTTCGGAGAGAAAAATAATTAAAACCAAAATGATCCTTTTTCAATATTTGAGGAAAATTCAAATATGAAAATAAATGAAATCCCCAACTCTCTTCATGGGTCCTTGAGTTGCTTAGAATTTCTAGGATCAAAACCAAAATGCAAATAAAATATGATGCATATGATGACCTAAGTATAACATTCCAAATTGAAAATTTGGGATGTTACAGACCTACCCCCCTTAAGATGAATCTCGCCCTCGAGATTCAGGTTGGCTAGAAAATAGGTGTGGGTGGTCTTTCCGTAGATCTTCCTCTCGTTCCCAAGTGGCTTCATCCTCGGCATGGTGGCTCCACTGAACTTTGCAAAACTTGATAACCTTGCTGCGTGTGACTCGGCTGGCAAACTCGAGAATCTTGATAGGTTTCTCCTCGTAGGTCAGATCACTATCCAAATGAATTGCCTCTAGGGGCATTGTATATCTCAGAGGAATATCGGCCATCTCAGCATGGCGCTTCTTCAACCGGCAAACGTGAAACACATCATGAACTCCTAACAGTCCTTCGGGTAACTCCAACTTGTAGGCCACTTATCCCATACGTTCCAAAACTCAGTATGGTCCTACAAATCTCGGGGCTAACTTTCCCTTAACTCCAAAACGTTTAACTCCTCGCAGAGGCGACACACGAAGATATGCTCTGTCTCCGATTTCATAGACTACCTCCTTGCGTATTGAGTCTGCATAACTCTTCTGTCTGGACTGAGCTACCTTCAGTCTATCTCGAATCAATTTAACCTTCTCTTCCGACTCTTTGATCAAATCCGGTCCAAACAACTGACGGTCTCCAACTTCATCCCACATTAACGGTGTCCTGCACCTACTTCCGTACAAAGCTTCGAAAGATGCCATCTTCAAACCGGCCTGATAGCTGTTGTTGTATGAGAACTATGCGTAAGGAAAATTATCATCCCAACAAGATCCATAATCTAGCGCACAAGCTCTCAACATGTCCTCCAGAATCTGATTGACTCTCTCGATCTGTCCATCTATATGTGGATGAAAGGTTGTACTAAACTCTAGTCTGGTTCCCAAAGTCTGGTGCAGTTGGTGCCAAAACTTCGAAGTAAACTGGGTCCCTCTATCTGATACGATGGTCCTCGGAACTCCATGCAGACATACGATCCTAGTCATATATATCTTGGCCAACTTTGCACTTGTATAGGTGGTCTTCACTGGGATAAAGTGAGCCACTTTGGCCAAACGATCCACTACTACCCAAATAGAATAATATCCCGATCGGGTCCTGGGCAATCCGGTGATGAAATCCATGCCAAGCTTGTCCCACTTACATTCGGGTATCGGCATAGGCTGCAGTAATCCTGCTGGCTTCTGATGTTCTGCCTTCACTCTCTGACATACATCACATATGGCTACATACTCGGCAATATCCTTCCTCATACCAGTCCACCAGAAATGGTCCTTCACATCCAAATACATCTTGGTGTTTCCGGGGTGTATCGAGTATGGCGAGTCATGAGCTTCCTGAAGTATCAACTTCTTGATCTCTGCATTATTGGGTACATAAACACGGTCCTCAAACCACAAGGTGTCGTGTTCATCTTCACGAAAACCCTTGGCTTTTCCTTTCCTCATTTTCTCCTTTATCTCGGCAATCTCTTTGTCATCCTTTTGAGCTTCTCGAATCTTTCCCAATAATGTCGACTAAACCTCCATTGCTGCGACAAAACCTCTAGGGACTATCTCCAAACATAGCTCCCTGAGATCTTCGACTAACTCCTTTGGCAATCCTCCGCTTACAAGGGTATTGGCATAACTCTTCCGGCTCAAAGCGTCTGCTACGACATTGGCCTTGCCTGGATGATAATGCAGCTTCATATCATAATACTTTATAAGCTCCAACCATCTCCTCTGCTCGAGATTCAGCTCCTTCTGTGTGAAAATGTACTTCACACTCTTATGATCCGTGTACACATCACAACGATTTCCTATAAGAAAATGTCTCCAGGTCTTGAGTGCATGCAATACAACTGCTAACTCCAAATCATGCGTGGCATAATTCAACTCATGTGGTCGAAGCTGACGTGAGGCATATGAAACCACTCTTCCATCTTGCATAAGTACCCCTCCAAGTCCTAAGCAAGAAGTGTCGCAATACACTTGGAAATCCTTGCGTATGTCTGGCAGAATCAGCACTGGGGCTGTAACCAAACGTTTCTTCAACTCCTGAAAACTTGCCTCACATTCATCTGTCCATTTAAACTTTGTGTCCTTCAAAAACTCCTTCATGGGCTTCGCAATCTTAGAAAAATTCTCAATGAATCTCCGATAATATCCCGCGAGTCCAAGAAAACTGCGGATCTCTCCAACTAAGGAGGGTGATAGCCAATCAGTGACTGACTTAACATTGGTAGGATCCACAGCTATACCTTCTCCTGATATAACATGTCCAAGAAATCCTACTTCCTTCAACCAAAACTCACACTTACTAAACCTGGCATACAGATGGTGTTCCCTGAGCTTCTCGAGAACTAAACACAAATGTTCCTTGTGTTCCTCTTCATTCTTTGAGTATACCAAGATATCATCAATAAACACCACGACAAACTTATCCAGGAACTCCATGAACACCTTATTCATCATACTCATGAAATAGGCAGGGGCATTAGTCAATCCAAATGACATAACCGTATACTCATATAGCCAGTACCTTGTGGTGAAGGCTGTCTTAGGTATATCATGTTCTCGGATCTTCAACTGGTGGTATCCTGATTGTAGATCGATCTTGGAAAATACTTTAGCTCCTTGCAGCTGGTCAAACAAATCATTGATCATCGGTAGTGGGTACTTCTTCTTGATCGTCACTTCGTTCAATGCACGATAGTCAACAACCGTTCTCAACGATCCATCCTTCTTCTCAACCAAGAGCACTGGGGCTCCCCACGGTGACGAACTTCGTCAAATATAACCCTTCTCCAATAAATCCTTGATCTGCTTCTTAATCTCCTCTAGATCATTTGTGGGCATCCGGTATGGTCTCTTCGATATTGGTCCGGTGCCTGGCAACAACTCTATCAAAAACTCAATGTCTCGATCCGGCGGCATGCCTGGTAATTCCTCTGGAAATACATCCGGATAACCCTTCACTACTGGCACTTCCTCCTGAACAACTCCTGAGAGGGAATTTACTTGAGTCCTCCTTGGCGCATGCCTGGACACATACTTCATCCTTTTTCCCTCCGGGGTAGTGAGAAAAATTGACTTACTGGCGCAATCGATGTTTCCTCCTTACATCGATAGCCAATCCATTCCTAGTATCACATCCAATCCTTGTTACTCCAAAATCATTAAGTATGAGGGGAAAACATGCCTACCTATGGTCAATGGCATCTGAAAACATCCTTGGCTTGCCATATACTCTGCTCCTGGCGAGCTTACTAACATAGGTGTCCTAAGAACTTTAGTGGGCAACTTATACTTGTCCACAAATCCCCTTGAAATGTATGAATTCGAAGCACCAGTATCAAAAAGAGCGATTGCAGTAAATGACTTAACCAATAACTTACCTATAACTGCATCTGGCTGCTCTTCAACCTCCTCCACGTTAACATGGTTCACTTGTCCCCTATTGAAAGGGTTGGGCTTCTTCCTAGAGCTTCCATTGCCGTTACCATTCTTTGCTTCTGAACACTCGGTGGCGTAGTGTCCAGTCTTCCTGCACTTGAAACAAGTAATGTGACTTAGATCCTTCTTGGCCGGTGTTGCTGGGTTAGAGCCGTTCTGATTGCTGCCTGCTCCATTCCCATTCCCATTCTTGGGGCCACTGTGGTTATGCAGACTTCCTCCATTGTGGGTATGGCCTCCATGATTATGGGTATAACCTCCCAAGTTCGGGGTAAAACGAGGCTTCTGCTGAGCTCCTGAATTGTACTTCCCTTGTCCATACTTCCATTTGCGGCTCTCAATCTGCTCCTACTTCCCTTCAATCATAAGAGGCTTGTCTACCAACTCCTGGTAGTTGTTAAATGTTGCCACCATTAACTGCATACTCATCTCATTATTCAGTCCTTTCATAAACTTCTCCTGCTTAGCGGCATCTGTGGCCACATCATCTGGGGCATAACGAGCTAACTTGCTGAACTCATCCACGTGCTGCCCCATAGTACGGTTTCCTTGACGTAAGTTGTGAAACTCATGCTTCTTCATGCTCATAGCTCCGGTTGAGACATGAGCCGTGCAGAAGGCTTGCTGAAACTGCTCCCAAGTGACATTGGCTATAGGGAAAGTGGCTGTGTAATTCTCCCACCATGAGGCTGCGGGTCAATCCAATTGATGTGCAGAAAAACTCACCTTCTCAGCATCTGTGCAACCTGCGGTGGTCAACTCCTTTCCAATCCTACGTAGCCAGTCATCAGCAACTATTGGCTCGGTGCTACTAGAAAACACCGGCGGCTGCAACCTCAGAAAACGGGCTAAGTTATCAACAGGAGGTGGTGGTGGTGGGTTGTTGTCGGTGTTGTTGCCTTGGTTCTGGACTAGTAGCTACATCAAGGCATTCTGCTGTTGGATCAACTGAGTGAGCTCCGGTGGGAAGACAAATCCGGGGTCGCTTCTCGGAGGCATTTGATGGGTTTAGAGGGGAGAGATTAGAATAGAATGAGGTCTAATGAGAAAGCACTACCCATATGCACATGAGACAAATACATTCATATCACACCAAATCAATTCAAACAAGGGCATACAATCGATCTAACTATCGTTACAGTGCTCGGACTACTACTATATATATGGGGGAAATACTACTGATCATATGGTGGTCTGCTAGAAATTTTGATTGGTGGAAGACTCCATGATATCCGCTCCAGCTTCGTCTTCATAATCATCATCACTGCTACCAGGGTTGGAGTCGGTGTCGTTGATGATGATGTAGTCTTTCGAACGGATGTCCTCGGGAGGGTCATCATCTCCTCCTGACGCGGGGTCTCCCATGAATACTCCTAGCTTCCTCGTCAGGTCGTCATTCTTCTCCACTAGTATTGCGATTTCCTCCTTGTAGCCATCGCGTGTAGACTTGAGTTCCTCTTCTAGCTCCATGTTCCTGGTCATCACCTTCTTCAGTTCTAGCATGCTTGCGCACATCTGGTTCTCCTGGCGACGAATGTGCTGGTTTAACTCCTAGATGAAAGCTACAGTGGACCTGTCCCTCCTGGTGTTGATCATCTCCCATTGCTCATCTCAGCGCCCACATATCTGGTAGATGCTTAAGATCCTTGTGATAAACTTCATCGATGCATCCCATAGCAACGTGGGCTGCCATGCTCTTACCTAGACTCCAGGTTGGTGCCTCAAAGGAAAACTCTATGGGCTCAGTAACTGGCGTGAATGTCCTTCCTGGAACTTGAACTCAAATCATCCAACGCTCCTCTTCTGGTAAAGTGGCGGTTTAGGTCCCGGTGAAGCTTGGTATTCCGATGTTCATGTACCTAGTGACTTCCTTCAAGTGTCGTCCAAAGGGTGTGTCTTCATTCGGTTGTGCAAACTTGTTCCTTGAGTCCGCCATCCTATAGAGTGGAAAATGGAGAGGAGTCAGAAATGAGTGGAGAAGAGTGATGGTAAAATCTTAGTGGTCGTGTCCTACAATCAGTGTGTGCTCTGATACCATCTTGTAGCGATCCGACCTCAGACGGTCAAATCTCTGTGTATAAGTGTCATCCCTGGATCGGTAATGCTGACACACACAGTACTTGAAGGATTTATAACATAGTGCAATCACACACTTATTACACGAATGTCTCAAAAGAGAACTTATTACAATAAATATGGCTTAAGGCCATCTAAATAGGATAACAGCAGAAGATTTGGAAGATAAAGTGAGTCCATCAACTCCAACGGCATAGCTGAGTGCACGACAACGACCTAGCGCACCTTACTCTTCGTCTGAAAAGTCTGCAACATGATATGTTGCAGCCCGAAACAGGTCAGCACATGGAATATGCTGGCAATATAACACAGTAGAGCAATGAACAGAATAAATGCTATCACTACATTCATATATGGCTGGTGGAGGCTCTATGGTTATAATGTTTTGCGAAAAGCCATTTTTTCCTACAAAAAAGGAATATATTTTGTTTAACTATCATGGTAGTTGTTAAACATTGAGAAGGTTCCTCCAACTCAATGACAAATTAAGCAGTATTTAATAACCCAACAAAATTAGTTTAGAGTGATGAGATCAACATGATAATCCAAGAACCAGATACTCAAGATTGTCCCTAACCGGGACATGGCTAACCATGAGTAGTTTGTACACTTTGCAGAGGTTTGCGCACTTTTCCTCATAAGACTTGATCTCCTCCATTGGTTTTCTCGCACTACATGGTGTTTGAGAAACGGATGACCGAGACACAGCCTTTCAGAAGCATTTACTCTTTACTCTGGGTGGACAGTTACACCTACTTTCCCCTACATCTGCTAGCCCACCACTAAAAGAGGTCATGCAACATACTCAACTATGCTAGGGCCAATAATAGCTTGTGGCTGCACACGGAAGTTTCTAGCATGAATAATCTTATGATCCCTTTGAGCCTGGGTGGCGAACCATAGGATGATCACACGGGTACTCCGGGATATCCTAGGACAACACTGGATTCTCCAGGTGCCCGCAACCAATCCACCCAGATGTGTGTTTAAGTAGCCACCTTAAGTTAACCATTAATTAACAATCTCACATCTGTCAAGGATGCACTCAAAACCAACCCACGCTTACGAGCATAGCATGGCAATATAAGCATAACGTAGAAGTAACTCCCAAGGGTTTGATAATAAAAGGGCAATAGGTTCTACCTCATCAACTACTTCCCAATATTCACAAATTAATCACCTCCTAATCATGCAATGTTTGAGGATTGTAACTAATTCATTAAAACTGGGTATGAAAAGAGTATGATCAATGTGTTACTTGCATTGCTAACGATCCGCAAACCCTAGAGACTCGTAGTAGCACGCTTCGCACTCTGGGAATTCTATCGCAAACAAACAATAGCATACATAAGCACTCAAGCATAGATGCAAGGGTAAAACTCAAATAAGAAGATCCAATCTGAAATTTCAACTGAAGAGATTCGATTTGCAAAAATAATCGGTCAAATCGGAGCTACGGAACTGAAACTACGGTCAAAAGAACTTGCAATTAAAATCTGCTTGAAACCAAATTTTAAATTTTGAAAATCATTTTCAAGTTGATTAACCAGGAAGAGGGGCCCGAGACAAAGATTTTGGCGTTGGTTTCACTGGATTTGGACAAACGGTTAAAAAGTTGCGAGGGTTTGAAGATAAGGGGCTAATCTGCGATAGAAATAATCGCGGATAGGTCCCTGGCCAAAAAATAAAATAAAAAGAAAAAGACTACGGTGCGAACGTTCGCTAATAGAGGCAAAACGGGCGAAAATGTTTGTTAAAACAAACTAAAGAATGAACGTTCGCTAATTAACCTAATCCGAGAAAACCGGGGGAAAATCAAACCAATCTAAAACCAATCTAGGTTTTTTTAAAATGGCAGTTTTACCTAAACCGGAAAAACTGACGAGAATCGGCGAATCTGGCGGAGGTGGCTTCCGGCGGGGCTCCAGCGAGGCACGGGGTGGCGCAGGGCTGCAGGGCGGCGGCGCGGCGGTGGAGTGGAGCGGGAGCGGCGCGGCGAGGCGACGGCGTGGCAGTGGCGCAGCAGCGGTAGGCGGCGGCAGCAGGCGGCGCGGCGACGGCTGCGGCGATGGTGTGGTGCGGGACGAGGTGGGAGGCGGCGGGGCGGCATGGTATTTAAGGAGCCGGGGGGCGCGGCGACTTGGGGAAGGGGGCGCCGGGTCGGACCGGAAGTCGTGCCCCGGCCAGACTCAGGCGGCGGCGGCGGCTCGGTCTCCACAGGAGGGAGGCGGCGGCGGCGCGGGCACGGCCCAGCTCGGCTGGGCCTTTGGCCCAGTCAGGGGGCGAAGAGATTTTTTTAAATAAAATAAATTCCGCCAAAAAAGGAAACATCCTAAATAAATATAAGAATTTCTAAAAATACCAAAAACAATTTTCACCGTCTAAATTTAATATTTAGAACAAGGTGAAGATTTTCTCGGCCTAAAAATGCAATTTTGAAAAATGCATATTTTTCTAATTCAAATAAAATAACAGATAAAATCCAAATAAAAATAATTATTCGATTTTAACATTTTCCCCCAATATATCTTTTATTTTGGAGACGTCATATTATCTCCTCTTTTTTATTTTTAATATTGGAAATATTTTCGGAGTGAAAAATAATTAAAACCAAAATGATCCTCTTTTCAATATTTGAGGAAATTTCAAATATGAAAATAAATGAAATCCCCAACTCTCTCCATGGGTCCTTGAGTTGCTTAGAATTTCTAGGATCAAAACCAAAATGCAAATAAAATATGATATGCATATGATGACCTAAGTATAACATTCCAAATTGAAAATTTGGGATGTTACAACACAGCATTTGATGTCTACTACACAACCTTCTTCTTGTAGACGTTGTTGGGCCTCCAAGTGCAGAGGTTTGTAGGACAGTAGCAAATTTCCCTCAAGTGGATGACCTAAGGTTTGTCAATCCTTGAGAGGCGTAGGATGAAGATGGTCTCTCTCAAACAACCCTGCAACCAAATAACAAAGAGTCTCTTGTGTCCCCAACACACCCAATACAATGGTAAATTGTATAGGTGCACTAGTTCGGCGAAGAGATGGTGATACAAGTGCAATATGGATGGTAGATATAGGTTTTTGTAATCTAAAAATATCAAAACAGCAAGGTAGCAAGTGGTAAAAGTGTGCGTAAACGGTATTGCAATGCTAGGAAACAAGGCCTAGGGTTCATACTTTCACTAGTGCAAGTTCTCTCAACAATGATAACATAATTGGATCATATAACTATTCCTCAACGTGCAACAAAGAGTCACTCCAAAGTCACTAATATCGGAGAACAAACGAAGAGATTATTGTAGGGTCGGAAACCACCTCAAAGTTATCTTTTCCGATCGATCTATTCAAGAGTCCGTAGTAAAATAACACGAAGCTATTCTTTCCGTTTGATCTATCCTAGAGTTCATACTAGAATAACACCTTAAGACACAAATCAACCAAAACCCTAATGTCACCTAGATACTTTAATGTCACCTCAAGTATATGTGGGTATGATTATAGGATATGCATCACACAATCTCAGATTCATCTATTCAACCAACACAAAGTACTTCGAAGTGTTGCCCAAAGTTTCTACCGGAAAATCAAGACGAAAATGTGTGCCAACCCCTATGCATAAGTTCACAAGGTCACTGAACCCACAAGTTGATCACCGAAACATACATCAAGTAGATCACTTGAACATCCCATTGTCACCACAGATAAGCACATGCAAGACATACATCAAGTTTTCCCAAATCCTTAAAGACTCAAACCGATAAGATAACTTCAAATGGAAAATTCAATCCATTACAAGAGAGTAGAGGGGGAGAAACATCATAAGATCCAATTATAATAGCAAAGCTCGCGATACATCAAGATCGTGCCAAATCAAGAACACGAGAGAGAGAGAGAGAGGTCAAACACATAGCTACTGGTACATACCCTCAGCCCCGAGGGTGAACTACTACCTCCTCTTCATGGAGAGAGTCGGGATGATGAAGATGGCCACCGGTGATGGCTCCTCCCTCTGGCAGGGTGCCGGAATAGGACCCTGATTGGTTTTTGGTTGCTACAGAGGCTTGCGGCGGCGAAACTCCCGATCTAGGTTTCTTTCTAGGGGTTTCTATATTTATAGGAATTTTGGCATTGATCTCACGTCAGGGGGGTCTCTGAGTTGTCCACGAGATAGGGGGGCGCGCCCAGGGGGGTAGGGCGGGCCCTCCACCCTCGTGGATGGCTCGGGACTCTTCTGGCCCAACTCTTTTACTCCGGGGGCTTCTTTTGGTCCATAAAAAATCACCAAAAATTGGTACGTCAAGTGGACTCCGTTTGGTATTCCTTTTCTGTAAAACTCAAAAAGAAGGGAAAAACAGAAACTGGCACTAGGCTCTAGGTTAATAGGTTAGTCCCAAAAATCATATACAATAGCATATAAATGCATATAAAACATCCTAGATGGATAATATAATAGCATGGAACAATCAAAAATTATAGATACATTGGAGACGTATCAAGCATCCCCAAGCTTAATTCATGCTCGTCCTCGAGTAGGTAAATGATAAAAATAGAATTTTTGATCTGGAATACTACCTAACATAATTATCAATGTAATTTTCTTTATTGTGGTATGAATATTCAGATCCATAAGATTCAAAATAAAAGTTTAATATTGACATAAAAACAATAATACTTCAAGCATACTAACAAGGCAATTATGTCTTCTTAAAATAACATGGCCAAAGAAAGCTTATCCCTAGAAAATCATATAGTCTGGCTATGTCCATCTTGATCACACAAAATACACAAATCATGCACAACCCCGATGACAAGCCAAGCAATTGTTTCATACTTTTGATGTTCTCAAACTTTTTCAATTTTCATGCAATGCATGAGCGCGAGCCATGGACATAGCACTATAGGTGGAATAGAATATGGTGGTTGTGGAGAAGACCAAAAGAGGGAGATAGTCTCACATCAAATAGGTGTATCAACGGGCTATGGAGATGCCCATCAATAGATATCGATGTGAGTGAGTAGGGATTGCCATGCAACGGATGCACTAGAGCTATAATTGTATGAAAGCTCAAAAAGAAAACTAAGTGGGTGTGCATCCAACTTGCTTGCTCATGAAGACCTAGGGCATTTGAGGAAGCCCATCGTTGGAATATACAAGCCAAGTTCTATAATGAAAAATCCCCACTAGTGTATGAAAGTGACAACATAGGAGACTCTCTATCATGAAGATCATGGTCCTACTTTGAAGCACAAGTGTGGTAAAAGGATAATAGCATTGCCCCTGCTCTCTTTTTCTCTCATGTTTTTGTTTGGCTTCTTTGGCCTCCCCCTTTTTTCATTGCTTTCTTTTGCCCTTTTTTTCTCACATGGGACAATGCTCTAATAATGAACATCATCACACTTTTATTTACTTATAACTCAAGAATTACAACTGGATACTAGAACAAAATATGACTCTATATGAATGCCTCCGGCGGTGTATCGGGATGTGCAATGAATCAAGAGTGACATGTATGAAAGAATTATGAACGATGGCTTTGCCACAAATACGATGTCAACTACATGATCTTGCAAAGCAATATGACAATGATGGAGAGTGTCATAATAAATGGAACGGTGGAAGTTGCATGGAAATATATCTCGGAATGGCTATGGAACTGCCATAATAGGTAGGTATGGTGGCTGTTTTGAGGAAGGTATATGGTGGGTGTATGGTACCGGCAAAAGTTGCGCGGCACAAGAGAGGCTAGCAATGGTGGAAGGGTGAGAGTGCATATAGTCCATGGACTCAAGATTAGTCATAAAGAACTCACATACTTATTGCAAAAATCTATTAGTCATCGAAACAAAGTACTACGTGCATGCTCCTAGGGGGATAGATTGGTAGGAGAAGACCATCGCTCGTCCCCACCCGCCACTCATAAGGAAGACAATCAAAAAATATCTCATGCTCCAACTTCGTTACATAATGGTTCACCATACGTGCATGCTACAGGACTCACAAACCTCAACACAAGTATTTCTCAAATTCACAACTACTCACTAGCATGACTCCAATATCACCATCTTCATATCTCAAAACAATCATAAGGAATCAAACTTCTCATAGTATTCAAGGCACTTTATATGAAAGTTTTTATTATATCCCTCTTGGATGCCTATCATACTAGGACTAGTTTTATAACCCAAGAAAATTACCATGCTGTTCTAAAAGACTCTCAAAATAATATAAGTGAAGCATGAGAGTTCAATCATTTCTATAAAATAAAACCACCACCGTGCTTTAAAAAGATATAAGTGAAGCACTAGAGCAAATGACAAACTACCCCAAAAGATATAAGTGAAGATCAATGAGTAGTTGAATAATTATGTAACTATGTGAAGACTCCTTCTCATAAATAAAATTTCAGATCTTAAGTACTCTATTCAAACATCAAGCAAAACAAAGTAAAATGACATTGCAAGGATAGCACATATCATGTGAAGAAGCAAAAACTTAGGTTCAACCAAAACTGATCGATAGTTCTTGAAGAAGAAAGGTGGGATGCCACCCGGGGCATCCCCAAGCTTAGATGCTTGAGACTTCCTAAAATATTAATCAGGGATGCCTTGGGCATCCCCAAGATTGAGCTTTTGTGTCTCCTTAATTTATCTTATCGTGGTTTCCCTAAATCTTAAAAACTTCATCCACACAAAACTCAACAAGAACTAGTGAGATAAGTTAGTATAAATCCATGCAAAACCTTATCATTCTCCACTGTAGCAAATCACTAAAATTATTATTTAACATTGTGTACTAAATGCCTCTGCATATTAATATTCCTATCCTCAAATAGAATCATTAAACAAGCAAACATATGCAAAACAATGCAAACATAACAACAATCTGTCTAAACAGAACAGTCTGTAAAGAATGCAAGAACATTCATACTTCTCTAATTGCAAAAATTCTGAAAAATTACCACACTGTAGATAATTTGTTGTTACTCATTGTGTAAAAATTTCAAGATTTTATCATGTTCTGACTATTCACAAATATTCAAAACATAACAGCAAACTTTCTGTTTTCAAACAGCAACATATAGACTTGAAAAATAAGCATGGTAAAGGCTATACTTGACCTTTTTATTGAACTAAAAGATGCAAAACATTACTATAAAGAAAATAAAACTAAAATAAAATGACGCTCCAAGCAAAACTCATATCATGTGGTGAATAAAAATATAGCTCCAAGTAAAGTTACCGATAGACGAAGACAAAAGAGGGGATGCCATCTAGGGCATCCCCAAGCTTAGGCTCTTGGTTATCCTTAAATATTACCTTGGGGTGCCTTGGGCATCCCCAAGCTTAAGCTCTTGCCACTCCTTATTCCATAGTTCAGCGAGTCTTTACCCAAAACTTGAAAATTTCACAACACAAAACTTAAGAGAAAACTCATAAGCTCCGTTAGTATAAGAAAATAAATCACCACTTAGGTACTGTTGTGAACTCATTCTAAATTCATATTGGTGTAATATCTACTGTATTCCAACTTCTCTACGGTTCATACCCTCCGATACTACTCATAGATTCATCAAAATAAGCAAACAACACAATGAAAACAGAATCTGTCAAAAACAGAAGTAATCTAGAAACTATCCTTACTTCTGTAACTCCAAAAATTCTGAATTTTTTTAGTAAAACCTGGGAAATTTGTATTTCAATCATGTGTAAAAAATTCAGAATTTTATCACTCTCTAGTGAATTTAAACAATTCTGGGACTGGAAGCAAATGTTTCTATTTTTGAACAAAATTGAATCAACTATCATCCACACTATCCCAAAGGCTTTACTTGGCACTTCATTGAAACAAAAGCTATAAAACATGATTAATACAGTAGCATAATCATGTGAACACACAAAAATAGTAAAGGTAAATATTGGGTTGTCTCCCAACAAGCACTTTTCTTTAATGCCTTTTTAGCTACGCATGATGACTTCAATGATGCTCGTATAAAAGATAAGAATTGAAACATAAAGAGAGCATCATGAAGCATATTACTAACACATTTAAGTCTAACCCACTTCCTATGCATAGGGATTTTGTGAGCAAACAACTTACGGGAACAATAATCAACTAGCATAGGAAGGCAAGACAAGCATAACTTTAAAACTTTAAGCACATAGAGAGGAAACTTGATATTATTGCAATTCCTACAAGCATACATTCCTCCCTCATAATAACTTTCAATAGCATCATGAATGAATTCAACAATATAACTATCACATAAAGCACTCTTTTCATGATGTAAGCATAGAATTTTTATTACTCTCCACATAAGCAAATTTCTTCTCATGAATAGTAGTGGGAGTAAACTCAACAAAATAACTATCATGTGAGGCATAATCCATTTGAAAATTAAAATCATGATGACAATTTTCATGGTTATCATTATTCTTTATAGCATACATGTCATCACAATAATCATCATAAATAGGAGGCATGCTTTCATCATAATAAATTTGCTCATCAAAACTTGGGGGACTAAAAGTATCATCTTCATCAAACATAGCATCCCCAAGCTTGTGGCTTTTCATATCATTAGCATCATGGATATTCAAGGAATTCTGTCGGGGAAGCTGATCCACGGACACCTATGGGGCCGGCGGACCGAGCCCCTTCCGGTTCGGCGGGGGGCGGAGGTCGCGCGAAGAGCGGATCGAGGTAAAGCACACGAGCAGTTTACCCAGCTTTGGAGCTCTCCGGAGAGATAATACTCCTACTGCTGCATGTCTGAGTGTATTGAGTTCTTGCTCGGGAGCGCTGAGTGCTACAGTACACACTAGCTGCTAACGAGACCGAGTGTGAGTGTTTTCTGCCTTCGAACCCCCTCTACGTTGCGCATGGGCCTCCTTTTATATGCTCAAAGGGGTCACCGACAGGTGGCGACGTAGGCAAGGGTAAAAATGGAAAGGTGTTGCGGTTGGTACAACTACCTGTACAGTGTATCATACCTAACCCTGACGGCAGGGGACAAAGGCTTTAAATGCCCGTCTGCGTCGCCCAAACAGTGCAAAAAGGGACCGTTAGGGACACCACCGCTTGCCACGATGGCAATCTTGTCAGCGCCGCTTGCCACCGTGCACCGCTGGCTGCACAGCCTCTTGCCACGCGCGCCTGGAAAGGTCCCAGGGCGACACGTTGGTGGATGTGCTGGAGCGCGGGTACAGAGTGGTAGCTCGCCGCGGCAAGCGCCTTGCCGCGGTCGTTGTCTTGTCGCGTCCGGAAGCTTGTCGCTCACCGGGCCTCGTCGGGACGTGTGGCGCGTCGCGGCAAGTTCCTTGAGATGCCTCGGTTGGCCTTCCCGGCAAGCTCCTCTTGCCGGGGCCTTGTCACCTTGGCTTGAATAATTTGTTCTTGAATGGCTCCAAAGGAACCACGGACGACCTTGGCGGTCACCCGGCAAGCCTTGCCGCGGGGTGCTGCGACTTCCCGTGCACAAGTTCGGGATACTAGGGTACCCCTACTCTAGTACACCGACAGGAGCCCCCGGGCCTGGGCCACACACGGTGCCGAGCGCTGTTGGGCCAGGCCCAAAACAGGGCACGGGCACGCGCGGCCTGGGTTACGCCGTATCTTACTCCGTATCCACCGCGCCCTCCCCGAACGACATGTGTCGAATGCGGCGTCGTGGGAGAGATCGTGGGTGGTTTCTTTATTTGGAAAGACGGAACGTCCGCCCCCCCTCTTTATAAGCAGGGGAAACAGGGGCAGTTCGCCCATCTCGCCGGTTGCTATTCCAATCTCAGAAATCTCCGCCGCTCCTCCCTTTCTTCCCAAAGCTGAAAGAGAGCAGCGCTCCGCCCCCCATCGCCACTAGCACCACCAACGCCGTCGATCTCCCCCACCACCTCCGCCATGGCTCCGAAAGCTGACAAGGGGAAGGGCGTGAAGTCGACCGAGGCACAGCGGCTCGCGGCGCTGCGAAAGGAGCAGGCAACCTTCCCCCCCAAGCTCGCCGCGAAGGAGCTGAGGGAGTATTACTACCTCTTCTAGTCGACGGAGATGCGAGCGCATCCGCGCACGAAGGTACTCTCAGCCGCCGCTTCGGAACGGGCTCCGAATGGTTATCCCTTCTTCGCGTTGTTCTTCTACTGTGGGCTCTGCCCGCCTTTCTCTGAGTTTTTCTGCGACATTATGAACACCTACGGGTTCCGCCTCCTTGACTTCACCCCCAATGCCATTCTGACCATGGAAGTTTTCGCACATCTCTGCGAAACCTTTGTCGGAGTCTATCCAAATGTAGCTCTTTTTCGCCACTTCTTTATGCCCCGAGTTGAGAGAGTGGAGCCTTTATCCGGCAGAATCGCCTGGATCTCGAGAGCTGGCAAGAAGGAAGCTTATCTGGAGGGAGAGCTCCACGGCAAGTGGGAGGAATGGAGAGCAGATTGGTGCTGGATTGTCAAGGAGAACCCGCAGCCGTTTACCGCCCATCGCCAAACCCCAGTAGTGCGCGGCAACAATTGGAGCAACGTGGCCCCGGAAGACGATAGGTTGAAGATCGCCGTCACCCGGATCCTACGCCTCAGGCTTGCCGGGCTCACTGTAGGCGCCGTTGGCGCAGATTTTCTTCGCCGCCACATTGCCCCCCTGCAGGAAAGGAGGAGACCCGCCTGGGAGTTCCAGAATGCGGCGGACATCATGAGGCTGCGCCCGGGCCTCAACTTCAACTTCACTATCCTGGAACTGGACGCGATGCTCCTGGAACTGTTCAAGCAGGACCCTCAACATCCCGAAATGTTCAGGTTGCCGAAGGGTGTTGTTCCGCTGTGCAACAACTCCTCGCTCGACCGCATCCGTGCAATGATGCCTCTGTGCGATTCGCATGGAATTGTCCCAACTTGGCAAGAGCCTGCAGACGACGTCGTGCAGGAGTTCTTTGACGGCTTGGTAGAAGTGCCGGTCCGCTCCGATGAGCAGAAAAGCCTCACCCGCGACACCACCGACGCGGAGATGCAGTGCATTGCCACTAGGCTGGAAGAGGCGGCGGCAGCCGCTGCCGCGGGCGAGTTTGGATTCACCGTGGAGGAGGCAGAGGCAGCAGAGGCGGCAAGCCTCGCTGAGCGAGAGGAGCTTGCCGGCGAGGGAGAGCTTGCCAGCGAGGGAGAGCTTGCCGGTCCTGAAGTCGAGTCGAGCGAGCTCGCCGAGGGTGCAAGCGGCTCGTTGAAGACCAACTCCTCTTCCTCCTCATCTTCAGACAGCTCGTCGCAAGCAGAGCCCCCATCTCCACCAAGAAGGCGTCTTCGCAAGGCCGGGGACGTAGCGGGGCGGCAGACGAGTCAACAGCCGTCGCGTCGCGCGACACGCTCTACCGTGGCAAGCATTGTTGCCGCGGGAGCACCTCACACCGCTGCGGCAACTGGAGCGGGGTCCCCCGGACCACCGCTTCTGCTCCTGCCAAGCGGCTAAGGGAACCTACCCCTCCGCCTCGTCGCGCCGAAGGTGGGTCGGACTTCGACCTCTCCGCGCTCAGCTCCGATGAGGAAGAAGAAGAGTAAGATTCTTTGTGGTACTTGTAGTTCTTCAATTCTTGCTGTTTTGTCTGGTATCTGATCTGCTTTACTCCGAACCCATTCCTTTTCAGGACTCTGGCCCAGAGAGCGGCGAAGAGAGCCAAGGTCCCGGTGATTGTCATCGAGGACGAACCCACCGTGACAGCAGGGGATGTGTCCGAGACCACCTTGCTGGACCCGGCAGCTATTCCCCAAAGCAGCCCCCAGCGCAGCCCCAGCGTAAGTATATGTTTACTTCCCGCTGTTAGGCGCGCATGGGTGTTCTTTCTTTGCTGACATCTGACTATTGGTTTGCGTAGGAGCAGAGCAGCCTCACCAGGAGCGCTCGGAAGCCGCCCCCGACATGCCATCTGCTTCGACTACACCGCCAAGGGAGGGTTCCCCGGCAAGGGAGCGTTCTCCGGCAAGGGAGAAGTCTCCGGCAAGGGAGAGTTCTCCGGCAAGGGACAGCACCAGCAACCCCCCGGTGGTGGAGACCACGACTTTAGAGCCCAGTACAGGTAATCCTCTTGCTTGAAAACTTCCCTTGGGTTCTTCTTCTTCTGATTTTCTTTTTGGATATTTGCTTGACTTTTCTCCCTTTTCCGGCCGTCAGATCCCTCTGCTACGGAGCCGATGGAGACCGAGGTTGCCGGCGAGGAGAACGCGCCCGGCAATACCGACGACGTCGCTGCCACCGAAGAAGCAGCTGACGCTGATGATCCCGCCGGCGAAGAGGCCGCCAAGGCTGCCGCCGCAAAAGCCGGCGAGGGGTCTGGCGATCGCACTGACGGCCCCGAGGCCACAGGAGCATCAGGCGCGACACCGACCGCCGATCCCCCCGCTGCTGCCGCAGCGTCAGGCTCCGAAGAGCCCCAGCCCGGCGCCTATTTGAAGGCCGGCGATGGCGTCTTCATCAAGCTCCCCTGGGTGTCAAGCTCCAGGGCGCCGGTCGAAGGAGAAATCTTGGATGGAGAGGTGCTCGCCTCCGCTGGGCTGACGCTCGTTGATGCACCGAGCAGCAGCAGCGACGAGACTGAGGAGGAGCGGCTGCTGCGGAAGCTGGTGTCGCTCTACCGCGCTCGGCAGGCCAAGCTGGAATCCCGACAAGCGCTTGCCGCGAAGGCGGGAGTGTACATCGAGAAGCGCGCGGAGGAGCTCCGGGGTCTCAACCAGGAAGCTCTCCGGTCCCTGGCAGAGGAGCGGGAGCAACTCGCTGAGGCGCGGAAAGCCTTCCTCCTCGAGAAGGCCAAAGTTGAAGAGCAACAGCGGCTTGCCTCCGAGAAGCTGTCTGCGCGAGAGGGCTAGTTGGCGCAGCGGAAGGTCAACCTTGACAGCCACGAGGAGGAGCTTGCTGCGCGCGAGCAAACATTCGGCGGGCCTCTCAAGGAAGCAGAGGATGCTGCCGCAGTTGCCGAGGCCGCCAAGAAGGAGCTGGAGACGAGGGTGGCGCAGCTGGAGGCCGATCTCAAGGCGAGCGGTGAAGAGCTTGTCGCGCTCAAGCGTGAGCGCGAGAAGGACACCTACACCCTTGGCGAGCTGCAGGGTCGTCTTGTCGAGAAGGGCAAGGAGCTTAGCGCCGCCAAGGACTCCAACGCAGATCTTGAGTTGAAGTTGACTACTTTGACCAAGACGCTGGACGGCGCCAAGGAGCAGGAGGTGGCCTCGAAGGAGAAGATCAAGGCCGAGGAGGCGCTGCTGGCGAGTGCTGCTGCCACCCAGAACACTTTTAGGGAGAATGTGGAGCACTGGACGGAGGGTCTCGTGGATGTTGCCGCAGCCATCGACAGGGAGCTGGCGCAGTTGGGGATGGAGGATCTCGGATATCCCTCCGATGAGAACCTCCAACCCAGCGCCAAGCTCACCTTGTTCTTCAAAGGCGTGGCGACGGCCCTCCAGTGACTCCGGGAGAAGATCCCAAAGAAGCTGGCCGACGAGTCACGCAAGATCTGCGCGGGAGCTCTTCAAAAGGTGTTGGTGAAGGTGGCCTTCTGCAACCCAGGCCTCAACCTCAGCAACGTCCTCAGGACCTTGCCGCCGGAAGCTGATCTGGAAGCGCTCAAGACCCTTGTCGCACCCATTGTGGACAAGGTGAGCAGGATCAAGAGGGTGGAGGGCGATCGTGTAGATTAGGCCGCCCGTTTTCTCCTTTTCTTGCCGCTGCTGGTCATGTTATGAGAACAATCTATTAGAGCTGCGGCAAGCTATCTTGTAATATAACTCTATTTTGGGTAGTGATTGCTATGTTATTTCTTTTACTTGATTCCTTCCTTTGTATGATTTTGCCCTACGCTTTTAGGGAACTTGTCGGCGCAGGCACCTCAGCCGCGAGCGCTGAGTGCAGGACGTCAGCAGCCTGCTGGCGGTGCCGCCACCGACAAGAAACCTTGTCGCAACTAGTCGCAGCTCACTTAAGTTGTTGAGCGGACTCGAAACAAAGTAAGGGCGCAACTAGCTACGAGTTGGTTCCTCCGCGCATAGGTTTTCCATACAAAGTACGATCGTTCGAGGAAGATAACTTAAAATTTTTAAAACTGATTGCTCAAACTTTGGCAACTTAGCTTTTCTGTCGTTTGCTTCCCGGTAAGGCGAAACTTTCTTGAACGACGCCTGGTCCACACCATTATCTTCTCCTTTCCCCCCTGCAAACTTGTGGGCGAGGGAACCTTCCTTTCTTTGAGAAAGAGAAAGAAGAGAAAATAAAGATATGGAGCCTTACGGCTCGTTATCGCTTACCGGGGGTAGGCGCTGCACAAAGTGTCAGATAACACATGCAAAAAATAGAAAGCATGAAATTGACAAGATGTGCGGAGCACATGCGCTTTACTTATGCAAGGGGTCTGCGCCCGGGTTTGTGCAAAGGATTACATGCAACATCGGCAAGACTTATACAAAAGGTGGTTGCCGGAACAGGTTCCGGCAACCGCGCCTTACGGGTAAAACTTACGAAGATGCTCAATGTTCCAGGAGTTGCTCACCGGAGCCATCTTCGGTCTCAAGGCGGACAGCGCCAGGCCTAGTGACTCGTTTCACCCGGTAAGGACCTTCCCACTTTGGCGTCAACTTGTTGGAATTCTTGGTGGACTGAACGCACCGAAGAACAAGGTCGCCTTCCTCGAGACTTCTGGCATTAACTTTGCAGCTATGGTAGCGGCGCAAAGCTTGCTGGTATCGAGCAGCTCGTACAGCGGCCTGAAGACGGTCTCCCTCAAGGAGCAGCGCGTCATCTTGTCGCAGCTGCTCTTGCTCAAGCTCATCATAAGCAAGCACTCGAGGTGACCCGTATACGAGTTCCGTGGGGAGAACTGCCTCTGCTCCATAGACTAGAGCGAAAGGTGTCTGGCCAGTGGCTCGATTTGGCGTCGTCCTGATCGACCAAAGAACCACCGGCAGCTCCTCAATCCAGTTCTTTCCGCACTTGTGCAGCCTGTCGAAAGTCCTGGTCTTGAGCCCGCGCAACACTTCAGCATTTGCCCTCTCCGCTTGATCGTTGCTTCTCGGATGAGCAACAGAAGCGAAGCAGACCTTGGCGCCAAGATCTTGGACGTACTACATGAAGGTGCGGCTCGTGAATTGCGTGCCGTTGTCGGTGATGATCCTGTTAGGGATCCTGAAGTGGCAAACAATCGACCTGAAGAACTTGACTGCTGACTGTGCTGTCACCTTCCTCACTGCTTCCACTTCCGGCCACTTTGTGAACTTGTCGATTGCAACGTACAAGTACTCAAAGCCCCCGACAGCTCGGGGAAAGGGGCCGAGGATGTCGAGCCCCCAGACCGAAAATGGCCAGGATAAAGGGATCGTCTGGAGAGCTTGAGCTGGCCGGTGTATCTGCTTGGAATGGAACTGGCACGCTTCACACTTGGTTACTTGTGCAGTTGCATCCTGGAGGGCTGTCGGCCAAAAGAAACCTTGCCGGAATGCTTTGCCGGCAAGCGCTCTTGCGCCAATGTGGTGACCACATATGCCTCCATGTATCTCTACCAATAGCTTTTGTCCGTCTTCCCGGTGAATACACTTCAATTTCACACCGTTGAGTCTTCTTCTGTATAGTGTGTTGTCGACAAACTGGTACATACTTGACTGCCGGGCTACTCTTTCCGCTTCTTCTTGCTCTTCGGGAAGTTCTCCTGTCTGAAGGAAACGGACAATCTGTTGTGCCCATGCTAGAGCTTGTGGCTCGACAACAAGGACTAAAGGCACATCTTCTGCTGCGGGAACATCCGCTTCTACGGCGAGAACCTGCGGCTCAGCCGGAGCTTGACGTTCCCCGGCAAGCTTGTCGGAGCAAAACTTATCGGGAGCGTCTGCTTCAATGGAACAAACCCTAGGGCTTGCCGGAGCAGACTGCTCCTCAGCACCCTTGGTGTTGATCTTGGGGACCTTCTTGGCGGCGGCTTCGGGGAGCTCTGCCAGAAAATAGTCACCAGAAATCAACTTCCTCTTCTTGCTCTGTCCAGTTGATGGTGTTACAGACGGTTGAGCCAGTTTGAGCACAAAGATCCCTGGTTCCACAGGTAACTTAAGTGCGGCGCACTTCGACAAGCCATCGGCAATGTCGTTCTGAGCTCTTGGAACATGTTCCATCTGTAGGCCGTCAAAGTGCTCTTCTAACTTTCTCACTTCATCAACGTAAGCTTCCATCAACGGACTCTGATAATTCTTGTTCACTTGGCGGATGACAAGCTGCGAGTCACCCCTGACAATGAGTTTCCTGATCCCAAGGTCTGCTGCGATCCTGAGACCGGCAAGCAAACCTTCATACTCTGCGGTATTGTTCATTGCTTGCTCCTTGGGAAAGTGCATCTGGAGTACGTACTTGAGGTGTTCTCCGGTGGGCGCAACAAGTAGCACGCCCGCACCGGCGCCTTGCAGCGAGAAGGCACCATCAAAGTACATCAGCCACTCTTTGCTTGCTTCCTTGACGGGGATGCTCGTTTCTGGAATTTCTTCATCTGGTGTTGGAGTCCACTCTGCTACGAATTCTGCCAATGCTCTGCTTTGGATAGTTGAAGTGCTCTCAAACTTGAGGCCAAAGCTTGACAGTTCCAGTGCCCACTCGACAATCCTGCCTGTTGCTTCTGGATTCTGCAGTATCCTCTTCAGCGGAAAACGAGTGACAACTGTGCTCTCATGTGCTTGGAAGTAATGGCGCAGCTTTCTCGAGGCCATGAGAAGGCCGAAAAGCAATTTCTGCACACCAGAATACCTTGACCTAGCCCCCTGCAGAAGGGAACTGACAAAGTAAACTGGGCGCTGCACCATTCTCTTCTGTTTCTCCTCACGCGCCTGCGCAGATCCATCTTTGTCGGGACCAGAGCTTGTCGGTGAAGCCCCCTGCTTGTCGCTGGATGCATCTGCCGTGGTTGCTGGCTCATCATCCGCCTCCCTCTCCGCTACTAACGCAGCACTAACCACTTGATTGGTTGCCGCTATATACAGCAGCAACTTCTCTTGTGGCTTAGGTGCGACAAGTGTTGGAGTGGAGGACAGGTATCTCTTTAAGTCCTGCAGCGCAGCCTCCGCTTCCGGAGTCCATCTCATTGGACCTGCCTTTTTCAATATTTTGAAAAACGGCAGGGCGCGCTCAGCAGACCTAGAGATAAACCTGCTGAGAGCAGCCACGCAACCAGCAAGTCTTCGTACATCCTTGACGCGCTTTGGTGCTTCAATCTGCTCAATGGCCTTGATCTTGTCGGGATTGGCTTCAATTCCCCGATGAGACACGAAGAACCCGAGAAGCTTGCCGGAGGGGACTCCAAACACACACTTCTCGGGGTTAAGCTTGAGGTTGATCTTGCGCAGATTTGCAAAGGTTTCGTCTAAATCTTGAATCAGAGTTGCCTTGTCCTTGCTCTTGACCACTATGTCATCCATGTAGGCTTCCACATTTCTGTGCATTTGTGGCTCAAAAGCGTCATGGACTACCCTTGCAAATGTTGAACCAGCATTCTTTAAACCGAAAGGCATCCCTATGAAACAGTATGTGCCACATGGAGTGATGAATGCGGTCTTCTCCTCATCCTCTTCTGCCATGAAGATCTGATGGTATCCTGAGTATGCGTCAAGAAATGAAAGCAAGTCACATCCGGCCATGGAGTCAACAATCTGGTCAATGCGCAGCAAGGGAAATGGGTCTTTGGGACAAGCTTTATTGACATTGGTAAAGTCGATGCAAAGCCTCCATTTCCCGTTTGCCTTGCGCATGACTACAGGATTGGCCAACCACGTAGGATGGAGCACTCCTCTGACGAGGCCTGCTGCTTCCAATTTCTTGATTTCTTCTGCGATGAATTCTTGGCGCTCCACTGCTTGTTTCCTGACCTTCTGCTTGACGGGCCGCGCATGAGGACAGACAGCAAGATGGTGCTCGATTACTTTCCTGGGAACACCAGGGATGTCAGACGGTTACCACGCAAACACGTCGACGTTTGCCCGCAGGAAAGCAACGAGCGCGCTTTCCTATTTAGGGTCGAGAGTGGAACTGATGGTGAAGGTACCACCAGTGCCGTCCTCCTTGGCGGACACCTTCTTGGTCTCTGATGGAGCTGCCATTGTCTTCTTACACTTGCCGGTGGAGCTCGATGGTGCGTCCTCGACGGTAGCGCAGCACTCCGAAGAGGTGCGCTTGCCGGAGTGGGCATCAGAACTCTTGCCGGACTTGGTCTTCTTCTTCCTCCCGGGAGTTTCAACGGCAAGTGACTTGCGATCTGTTGCGGCTGCTGCTTCCCGTTAGATCTTGTCGGCGCAGATAAGAGCATCCTTCTTGTCGCCAGGGACAGAGATGACACTTATCGGGCCTAGCATCTTCAGCATGTTGTATGCATAGTGAGAGGCTGCCATGAATTTGGCGAGTGCTGGACGGCCGCATATCCCATTGTAAGGCAATGGAAAGTCAGCAACGTCAAAAGTGACCCTCTCAGTCCTGAAGTTCAACTCGCTGCCAAATGTCACCGGCAACGTGATCTTTCCCTTTGGCTTGCTCCTTCCCGGATTGATTCCTTGGAATGTGCCGGTCTCTTCGAGCTCGCTGTCAGGGATCTGGAGTTTCTGGAGTACCGCGGAGGAGATCAGGTTCAAGCCGGCCCCGCTGTCAACTAGCATCTTAGTGACCTTGAGGTTGCGGATAGTTGGTGAAACCAACATCGGCAAGCACCCGACCGCAGTTATGCGATTAGGGTGGTCCTCAATATCAAAGATGATAGGCGTGCTGGACCATTTCAGAGGCTTGCGTGACTCGACGGGTGGTTCTGCCGCATTGACTTCCCGCACCCACTGCTTGAGCTGGCGGTGTGAAGTATGCAGAGAAGCACCGCCGTCAACGCACAGGACCTCTGTGGCTTTCTGGAACTCCTGCCCACTGGTCTCGTCATCATCCATATCTTCATCGTCGTCGTCATCTTCATCCTTATCGCGGCCGCGGGGAGGTCTGTCTCCTTGCCGCTGCTTGGCCTTGCCGTGGCGTCCTCCTCGGCCGGGGCGTTTCTTGCTGGATCCTCCAGCACCTTCTTGGGCCTTCTCCTTGTCGCGTCGCTCGTATTCAGCCTTTTACTGCTCGACAAGCTGCTCGACCTTCTTGCAGCTCTGGAGATTGGCCCTTGGTGCGGTGGATCTTGCAGTACTGCTTGTTGGTGCCGTCCTGCTTGTCGGCAACCGCCACAGCCTGGCAGTTGGTAGCTCTGGCTTTCTTGGCGTCACCTCCGTTGCCGGACTGCTCAACGACTAGCACATCTTTGCCTTTCTTCTTTCTGTTGTTCCGTCGCTGGTTTCTCTTTACCGGGGCAGCATCCTCGCTATCAGATCCTCCTGCTTCTGTATTCTCTCTGGGGAGTTTCCTCCCTTCCTCAACACGTGCACACTTGTCGGCCAGGGCATATATCTCACTGACGTCTCTGATCTTGCACATCGCCATCTCCTCCCGCATCCTACGGTTTCGCACGTTCTGATGGAACGCGCTGATGACTGCGGCAGGGTGGACATCTGGGATGTTGTGCTGTACACGGCTGAATCTCTGAATGTACTTGCGCAGGGGCTCTCCTTCCTTCTGGGCGAGCAGATGAAGGTCGCTCTCTTGGCCATGAGGTTTGTGGCCGCCTGTAAAGGCGCTGACAAACTGATGGCATAGGTCTGCCCAGGAGGATATGGAGTTATCCGGCAAGTGCATGAGCCAGGACCTGACATTGGGCTTGAGCACCAGCGGGAAGTAGTTGGCAAGGATCTTGTCGTCCCGCCCCCCGGCAGCTTGCACCGCGATGGTGTAGATGCTGAGGAACTCCGACGGATGCGACTTGCCGTCGTACTTCTCTGGTACGTCTGGCTTGAAATTCTTCGTGCTGGGCCACTGGACTTGCCGCAGCTCACGAGTGAACGCAGGGCAACCTACCGCGTACGGCAAGTCGCCTGGTTCCCCTGGCGCATGCATGTCGACAGAGGGCCCAGCGCGCTGGTCCGATTAACGCCGCGCTTCTCTTCGGCGCTCGATGCGAGTACAAGCGTCTTCTTGCTGTCGTTCATGAAGAACTTGGCGCTGATCGCGACGAGCTCGTGGATCTGATGCGGTGGAGTCGCTGTCGAGGTAGATCCGGCGAGTCGGCGATCTTGGCCTTCGGGGTGGAGAGTGCACGGTGGTTGCACCCCCACCGGTTTTGTCGCCATCGGCTCGTGCCTGGCAGTCTTGCCGCGGCTGCGATGTACTCGGCTGCCGTGGAGTGTCGCCGTTGGCGAAGCCGATGAGACTCTGAATGGTGGCCCTCCATTCATCGATCTTGTCTGCCGTTGGAGGGTAATCCAGGAGCAGTTGAGCTCGCGCCAGAGCTTCTGCTGGAGTGGTGGGTGGCAGTGGTGAACGGTGCGAGGAGCGGGATATGCTCGGACTTCTAACTATGTTAGAAGGAGCAGTATCCCGTTCACGCGACCGTGTCTCGCTCGTGCCAGCATGTTGGCGTGCATGCTGGTCTTGAGCACCCCGAGATCCACCAGCTCGATCTTGGTCCAACGAATGTATGGCACCGTGTGTAGCATGACGCTGTCGGTCCCGCGCCTCCTGAGATGGGCGCGGTTCATGTACGGACGCCGAGGTCTGCGCAGCCTTGTCCTTGGACCTGGCAGCACCGTGAGCTCCCTCGTCGACGCCCGTTCTTCCGCCGACGTCCACCCCACCACCCATTTACTCCGGTGGTGGTGGGATCGACGCGGACGGAGCAGCCACCTCCGAAGCCTTCTTCTTCGGTGGCATATCGATGAAGAAGATGAAGATCTAGCTCATGTGAACGCCGGATCAGGTTCACACAACCTCGACTTCCCCTACCTGGCACGCCAAAGATGTCGGGGAAGCTGATCCACGGACACCTATGGGGCCGGCGGACCGAGCCCCTTCCGGTTCGGCGGGGGGCGGAGGTCGCGCGAAGAGCAGATCGAGGGGAAGCACACGAGCAGTTTACCCAGCTTCGGAGCTGTCCGGAGAGATAATACTCCTACTGCTACATGTCTGAGTGTATTGAGTTCTTGCTCGGGAGCGCTGAGTGCTACAGTACACACTAGCTGCTAACGAGACCGAGCATGAGTGTTTTCTGCCTTCGAACCCCCTCTACGTTGCGCATGGGCCTCCTTTAATATGCTCAAAGGGGTCACCGACAGGTGGCGACGTAGGCAAGGGTAAAAATGGAAAGGTGTTGCGGTTGGTACAACTACCTGTACAGTGTATCATACCTAACCCTGACGGCAGGGGACAAAGGCATTAAATGCCCGTCTGCGTCGCCCAAACAGTGCAAAAAGGGACCGTCAGGGACGCCACCGCTTGCCACGATGGCAATCTTGTCAGCGCCGCTTGCCACCATGCACCGCTGGCTGCACAGCCTCTTGCCACGCGCGCCTGGAAAGGTCCCAGGGCGACACATTGGTGGATGTGCTGGAGCGCGGGTACAGAGTGGTAGCTTGCCGCGGCAAGCGCCTTGCCGCGGTCGTTGTCTTGTCGCGTCTGGAAGCTTGTCGCTCACCGGGCCTCGCCGGGACGTGTGGCGCGTCGCGGCAAGTTCCTTGAGATGCCTCGGTTGGCCTTCCCGGCAAGCTCCTCTTGCCGGGGCCTTGTCTCCTGGGCTTGAATACTTTGTTCTTGAATGGCTCCAAAGGAACCACGGAGGACCTTGGCGGTCACCCGGCAAGCCTTGCCGCGGGGTGCTGCGACTGCCCGTGCACAAGTTCGGGATACTAGGGTACCCCTACTCTAGTACACCAACAAATTCATACTAACAACATTGCAATCATGCTCATCATTCAAATATTTAGAGCAAAACATTTTAATGCATTCTTCCTCTAGCAATTAAGCACAATTATCGCAATCCTTATTTTCACGGAAGGCATTAAAAAGATAAAGCATATGAGGCACCCTTAATTCCATTTTTTCAGAGTTTTATTTTATAGACTAAACTAGTGATAAAACAAGAAACTAAAAGATTCGATTGCAAGATCTAAAGATATACCTTCAAGTACTAACCTCCCCGGCAACGGTGCCAGAAAAGAGCTTAGTTGACGGGGTGTTAGTGCCGCTTACCTAGCCTCCCCGGCAACAGCGCCAGAAAAGAGCTTGATGTCTACTACACAAGCTTCTTCTTGTAGACGTTGTTGGGCCTCCAAGTGCAGAGGTTTGTAGGACAGTAGCAAATTTCCCTCAAGTGGATGACCTAAGGTTTATCAATCCATGAGAGGCGTAGGATGAAGATGGTCTCTCTCAATCAACCGTGCAACCAAATAACAAAGAGTCTCTTGTGTCCCCAACACACTCAATACAATGGTAAATTGTATAGGTGCACTAGTTCGGCGAAGAGATGGTGATACAAGTGCAATATGGATGGTAGATATAGGTTTTTGTAACCTAAAAATATAAAAACAGCAAGGTAGCAAGTGGTAAAGTGTAAACGGTATTGCAGTGCTAGAAAACAAGGCCTAGGGTTCATACTTTCACTAGTGCAAGTTCTCTCAACAATGATAACATAACTGGATCATATAACTATCCCTCAACATGCAACAAAGAGTCACTCCAAAGTCACTAATAGCAGAGAACAAACGAAGAGATTATTGTAGGGTACAAAACCACCTCAAAGTTATCCTTTCTGATCGATCTATTCAAGAGTCCGTAGTAAAATAACACGAAGCTATTCTTTCTGTTCGATCTATCCTAGAGTTCATACTAGAATAACACCTTAGGACACAAATCAACCAAAACCCTAATGTCACCTAGATACTCCAAGGTCACATCAAGTATCTGTGGGTATGATTATACAATATGCATCACACAATCTTAGATTCATCTATTCAACCAACACAAAGTACTTCAAAGAGTGCCCCAAAGTTTCTACCGGAGAGTCAAGGCGAAAACGTGTGCCAACCCCTATGCATAAGTTCACAAGGTCACTGAACCCGCAAGTTGATCACCAAAACATACATCAAGTAGATCACGTGAATATCCCATTGTCACCACAGATAAGCACATGCAAGACATACATCAAGTGTTCTCAAATCCTTAAAGACTCAATCTGATAAGATAACTTCAAAGGGAAAACTCAATCCATTACAAGAGACTAGAGGGGGAGAAACATCATAAGATCCAACTATAATAGCAAAGCTCGCGATACATCAAGATCGTGCCAAATCAAGAACACGAGAGAGAGAGAGAGAGAGAGATCAAACACATAGCTACTGGTATATACCCTCAGCCCCGAGGGTGAACTACTCCCTCCTTGTCAAGAAGAGTGCCGGGATGATGAAGATGGCCACTCGTGATGGATCCCCCCTTCGGCAGGGTGCCGGAACAGGGTCCCGATTGGTTTTTGGTGGCTACAGAGGCTTGCAGCGGCGGAACTCCTGATCTAGGTTTCTTTCTGGGGGTTTCTGTATTTATAGGAATTTTTGGCGTCGATCTCACGTTAGAGGGGTCTCCGAGTCATCCACGAGATAGGGGGGCGTGCCCAGGGGGGAGGGCGCGCCCTCCACCCTCGTGGATGGCTCGGGACTCTTCTGGCCCACCTCTTGTACTCCAGGGGCTTCTTTTGGTCCATAAAAAATCATCAAAAATTGGCACGTCAATTGGACTCTGTTTGGTATACCTTTTCTGTAAAATTCAAAAACAAGGAAAAAATAGAAACTGCCACTAGGATCTAGGTTAATAGGTTAGTCCCAAAAATCATATAAAATAGCATATAAATGCATATAAAACATCCTAGACGGATAATATAATAGCATGGAACAATCAAAAATTATAGATACGTTGGAGACGTATCAGCATTGCATACATGATAGAACCTATGGTTGAAGCATAGGGAATGACTTTCATTTTCTCTCTATCTTCTGTAGTGGTCAGGCATTGAGTCTGACTCACCTTCACAACTTGTAGCACAGGCAAGAACCCTTTCTTTGACCGATCCATTTTGAACTTCTTCAAAACTTTATCAAGGTATGTGCTTTGTGAAAGTCCAATTAAGCGTCTTGATCTATCTCTATAGATCTTGATGCCAATATATAAGAAGCTTCATCGAGGTCTTTCATTGAAAAAATCTTATTCAAGTATCCTTTTATGCTATCCAGAAATTATGTATTATTTCCAATCAACAATATGTCATCCACATATAATATTAGAAATGCTACATAGCTCCCACTCACTTTCTTGTAAATACAGGCTTGTCCCAAAGTTTTTATAAAACCATATGCTTTGATCACACTATCAAAGCGTATATTCCAACTCCAAGAGACTTGCACCAGTCCATAAATGGATCGCTGGAGCGTGCACACTTTGTTAGCACCTTTAGGATTGACAAAACCTTCTGGTTGCATCATATACAACTCTTCTTTAAGATATCCATTAAGGAATGCAGTTTTGACATGCATTTGCCAAATTTCATAATCATAAAATGTGGCAATTGCTAACATGATTCGTACAGACTTAAGCATCGCTACGGGTGAGAAGGTCTCATCGTAGTCAACTCCTTGAACTTGTCAAAAACCTTTCGCAACAAGTCGAGCTTTGTAGACAGTAACATTACCGTCAGCGTCAGTCTTCTTCTTGAAGATCCGTTTATTCTCTATGGCTTGCCGATCATCGAGCAAGTCAATGAAAGTCCACACTTGTTCTCATACATGGATCCCATCTCAGATTTCATGGCCTCAAGCCATTTTGCGGAATCTGGGCTCATCATGGCTTCCTCATAGTTCGTAGGTTCGTCATGGTCTAGTAACATGACTTCCATAACAGGATTACTGTACCACTCTGGTGCGGACCGTACTCTGGTTGACCTACGAGGTTTAGTTGTAACTTGATCTGAAGTTTCATGATCATCATCATTAACTTCCTCACTAATTGGTGTAGGAATCACTGGAACTAATTCTGTGATGAACTACTTTCCAATTCAGGAGAAGGTACAATTACCTCATCAAGTTCTACTTTCCTCCCATGTCGCGGCCCTCTCAGTAATTGTTGTTCAGGATCATCTTCAAAATTGTTGTTCTAGTCTGAGTATGCCATTCTCTCAAACTCATTCAAACGATCGATTGTGATTTGCCTTAGGATGATATAGAGAGTTTCAATGATCCTTATATCAAAATTAATTCTTTTGCTACTTCATGGAATAATTCTACGAGTCACCTCTTCCAAGGTGCCATGTAAGGAATCATGGCAATAAATACCTCGCTATGTTGACACCCGTTCACCACCTTCTTAAATGTGGAATTCTTGCCTACCAAATTGAACCTTCGTCATCTGTTTCTTTCCATCCCCCTGATTTGTGTTTGGACGTCTCAGCTCAAAAGGTGCTCTATGTCTCATTCCGTGAGTTGGTCGTCAGTTGCTCGATCTTCGAGAAGATCGATTTTTATAGAGTTTCTTTCTGTCATCGTCGTGTTGGATGAAGATCTCGAAAGCAAAGACGTCAAGGTCAATATGAAGCAATGAATCAACATCCTCAAGAAGGGCGAATGGATCATGAAGTTTGTGCCAGTTCCATGTCCCATATGTCTTCTTACCTCATGTCTTGAATCTCGGGATGATATTCTTGTTTAGTGGGGGTGAGTTGTCACAGCCCTAGAATTTGATTGCAAGTAGTTGCATAAGCATCCATGCATCATGTCTAAATTTATTTGAAACTTGAAATGGGGGGTGTTCAAACCCTAGCACTTCGAAATTCAATTAGGTCTAGCTAAAAAATTGCATTCAATGAACCAAAAATGCTCTTCTTTGATGTTTGATATTTTTGGCAATGGTTTTGATCCATACCAAAAATAATGAACATTTTTAAGGAACAATTTGGGCACTGAATTTAAGTCATTAAGTATTTGAATTGGGGCATTTAATTGCTATAAATATTACTAAATGCTCCAACAATTCTGAAAATAGCTAAGGGCCTCTGAGATAATTCAGTAATTACCAATAATTAATTTCAGGATTTATAGAAGTGATTTGGTGTTGTTACTAAATCAAAAACAAATTTGCAAATTAAAAAACAGAACAAATTAGAAAAACACACAGAGAGAGAGAGAGAAAGAGAGTGCTTACCTGCAGCCCACCTGGTAGCCCGGTATAGGCCGGCCCAACCGACTGGCCCCTGCCAGTCATCCCCTTCCTCGCGCCAGGAGGACAGGGGCACACGCCCAGTGATAGAGGCCATGCACTCGACCACCTCGAGGCAGCCTACATGTCCCTCGACGCCCTGACGACGCCACGTAGCCCCCCAACCTCTCTTGCACTCTCCCTTGCCCTCATCCTCTCTTTTGTCTCTCTCTCTCACGCGCACGGCTGAACGCCATCTTCGCCGCCGCTTGCAGTTGCCGCGGCCAGAGCCACCTCCTCGCCCTCCGTCTGAGTCCAGAAGCTCCTCCTCGTCTACCTCGTCCTCTCCATCGACTCACGCGACGCCGGACACCTCGAAGCACCACCCCCGATGCCTTCTTCTTCCTCGGGTCATCGAGGTCGCCTCCGCCACCCCGCTCACTTTAGACCTCCTCCGAGCTCACCGTCTGCACTACTGCAATCTCCGTGAGCCACTGACCTGAACCCCCCTCTTCTGCGCTCCGTTTACACGTCGTAGCCGTTGTTCCGCAGGAGACCGAACCGCATCGCCGCCGAGCTTCTCGCCGTCATGGCCACAGCCGCCGCAACCCCCAACCGAGCACATCCACGTGTTCACCGCGCCGTGCAGGTGCCATAGGAGCCAAGCACGCCATCCCACGGGCATCGCAGCCCCGTGCACGGATGCCCCCGAACTCCGTCCGCCGCATAGCTTGCTGTCGCCGCTACCACAGGCCACCCCAGCTCCTCCCGCTTACATCCCTGGATGCGCACGAAGTCCAGCAAGCATAGCCGCAAACCATGTGTGAAACGGTGCTGTGTAGCACCGTCCCGAGCAACTCCGGACGAGCCCCCGCCATTGCTGTGGTCGCCGGTGTCAACTACTGACGTGGCACCAGTTTAGTTAGCACTAATGACCCTGCTAAACACCCCAGAGCCACTGCCATGTGGGCCCTTGTGCCTTTTTAGGTTAGTTTAATTCATGTTTAGATTAGTGCTAATCTTGCGGAGCCCATGTGACAGCTTTGACTTTGACCAAGTCAGCGTTGACCGGTCCCACCTGTCATCCACCCAAACCAGCCCCGAGACAATGACGTGTGGGTCCCAGCCGTCGAGTTTGACCTGGCTGACCCAGTTGACCTGCTGACATCACCCTGACGCAGTGCTGACGCCGTAAATCCTTTTCTGGAATTAGTTTAATTCTAATTAATCAGAAAATCCAAAAAAAGTCTTAAACTTCAAAAAATCATAGAAAATAATCTATAGCTCAGAATGAAAAGATTTATATATGAACAATTATCAGAAAAATCCAACCTATCCATTGGTACTGGTTTCATGCATGTTAAAGTGACTTAACCTTGCTGTATAGTTCAAAACATGTTAATGCACTTTGGAAATTCATAGTTTGAATTTGAATTTGAACCTTTGGTTGAAATCAACCCAAACCCTTCTGTTGCTAGTTGCATTAGCTCAAATCACAACATATTGCCATGTCATAATCATGCATCATATTGTTGCATTGCATTGATTGTGTTCCCTCTTGTTTGTCGGTGTTTGTCCCCTCTCTGTAAACGTGGTTCCGAGGATGAGATCGATGACACCGATGAAGAGCTATACTATCTTCAGAAGTGCCAGGCAAGCAAAACCCCACTCTCTTGCTCCTGCTCTCTTTTACTGCATTAGGACAACAACAATTCAACTGTTACATGATGCGGTAGTTGAACCACTTTCCTCTGCATGACCTGTCATTGCCACAGTAAATAGATGAAACCTACTAGCATGAGTAGGAGTTGTTTGAGCCCAAATGTGCCTACTCATTCATGCTTGTTTGTCATGCCTGCTACTGCTTAGAGTTGAATCAGGTCTGATTCGTCGAGGATGAATTGGAGGTGTGTGAACATATCCTACTGTTGAGAGCTAAATGTGTGAACACGATTTGGTAAAGGTATCGATGAGAGGCCATGTAGGAGTACATGGTGGGTTGTTTCATTGGAACTGTCCTTAGGAACTGAGATCTACGTATGTGATTTAAGATCAGCTACTACCACGCGGTGGGCCTGAAACCAATGGACCCTCTCGACTTATTAACCGCCCCTGTCCTCTATCCAGGAGTTCTAAGTAGTTTCTGGTGTTTGTAGTATGTTGGAGGCCGTGCGCAACGCTGACTAGAGGGGTGGGCGGTGATGCGGTAGGAACGTGGCACGGTGTACCGGGACGCCCATTTGGTGCCTCAGGAACCCTGCACACATCGTTCGGTGCTGTAGTGGAAACCTCGGCCGGACTCCCTATGGATGGAACCTGAATAGGCGATAAACCTGGACTAGGGACTTGTGTGGTTAGTCAGGTCGTGGCCAACACCCTCGCTGGGCTTCCACTTTAAGGTTGCCGAGTACATGTTGTGTAAACAGCGGTAAGTGGTGAGAGTGTGTGTGAAGAAGTACACCCCTGCAGGGTTATCAAACTATTCGAATAGCCACGTCCAAGATAATGGACTACTGGGTTGCTTGTGCATTTCATAGACAAGTGAAATGGATACTCTAAAATGCGCAAGATAAGCGTGAGTGCTATGGATGGCCTTCTAGTAGGGAGACGGGAGCGGATCCAAAGTGGTGTATTGATATGGTGAATATGTGGACTCCTGTGCGTCATGTCAAAAGAGTTGCCAGCAGTCGTAGAACAGGATAGCCACTGAGTCAAAGCTGGCTTGTGCTATGTCTTGATCTTGCGTTGGTTTTCCTTGAAGAGGAAAGGGTGATGCAGCAAAGTAGCGTAAGTATTTCCCTCAGTTTTTGAGAACCAAGGTATCAATCCAGTAGGAGGCTCCTCAAAAGTCCCACGCACCTACACAAACAAACAAGAACCTCGCGACCAACACAATAAAGGGGTTGTCAATCCCTTCACGACCACTTGCGAAAGTGACATCTGATAGAGATAATATGATAAGATAAATATTTTTAGTATTTTTATGATATAGATTGGAAAGTAAAAGATGCAAATAAAAGTAGACGGAAAACTTGTATGATAAAAGATAGACTCGGGGGCCATAGGTTTCACTAGTGGCTTCTCTCAAGATAGCATAAGTATTACGGTGGGTGAACAAATTAATGTCGAGCAAATGATAGAAAAGCGCATAGATATGAGATTATCTAGGCATGATCATGTATATAGGCATCACGTTCGTGTCAAGTAAACCAACTCCTGCCTGCGTCTACTACTATTACTCCACACATCGATCGACTCCTGCCTGCATCTAGAGTATTAAGTTCATGAAGAACAGAGTAACACATTAAGAAAGATGACATGATGTAGAGGGATAAACTCATGCAATATGATATAAACCCCATCTTTTTATCCTCGATGGCAACAATACAATACGTGCCTTGCTGCCCCTGCTGTCACTAGGAAAGGACACCACAAGATTGAACCCAAAGCTAAGCACTTCTCCCATTGCAAGAAAGATCAATCCAGTAGGCCAAACCAAACTGATAATTCCAGGAGACTTGCAAAGATAACTTAATCACGCATAAAAGAATTCAGAGGAGATTCAAATATTTCTCATAGATAAACTGGATCATAAACCCACAATTCATCAGATCTCGACAAACACACCGCCAAAAGTGGTACATTGAATAGATCTCCAAGAAGATCGAGGAGAACTTTGTATTGAGATTCAAAGAGAGAGAAGAAGCCATCTAGCTAATAACTATGGACCCGAAGGTCTGGTAAACTACTCACAACTAATCGGAGAGGCCTTGGAGATGATGTGGAGGCTCTCCATGGTCGATTCCCCCTCCGGAGGAGCGCCGGCGAAGGCTCCAAGATGGGATCTCGCGGATACATAAGGTTGCGGCGGTGGAAATAGTTTTTCGTGGTGCTCCTGGATGTTTTCGGGGTACGTGGATATATATAGGAGAAGGAAGTACGTTGGTGGAGCAACGAGGGGCCCACGAGGGTGGGGCAGCACCGGGCACCCTCGTGGCCGCCTCATTTGTTGCTTGACGTCCACTCCAAGTTCCCTTGATTGCGTTTGTTCCAAAAAGGTCGCTCCTGAAGGTTTCATTCCGTTTGGACTCCATTTGATATTCCTTTCCTTCGAGGCAATGAAATAGGCAAAAAAACAGCAATTTGGGCTAGGCCTCCGGTTAGTAGGTTAGTCCCAAAAATGATATAAAAGTGTAGAGTAAATCCCAAAAACATCCAAAACAAGTAATATAATAGCATGGGACAATCAAAAAATATAGATACGTTGGAGACGTATCAAGCATCCCCAAGCTTAATTTCTGCTCGTCCTCGATTAGGTAAATGATAAAAATAGAATTTTTGATGTGGAATGCTACCTAGCATAATTCTCAATGTAATTTTATTTATTGTGGCATGATTGTTCAGATCCAAATGATTCAAGATAAAAACTTATAAAACATAAAAATAGTAATACTTGAAGCATACTAACAAATAATCATGTCTTATCAAAATAGCATAGCCAAAGAAAGCTTATCCCTACAAAATCATATAGTTAGGCCATGCTTCATTTTCATCACACAAAATACTCCCATCATGCACAACCCCGGTTTCAGCCAAGCAATTGTTTTATACTTTTTAACGCGCTTCAGCTTTTTCAACTCTTACGCAATACATGAGCGCAAGCCATGGACATAGCACTTGTGTGGTATATGGTGGTGGTTGTAAAGACAAAAAGGGAGAAGATAGTCTCACATCAACTAGGTGTATCAACGGGCTATGGAGATGCCCATTAATATATATCAATGTGAGTGAGTAGGGATTGCCATGCAACAGATGCACTAGAGCTATAAATGTATGAAAGCTCAACAAAAGAAACTAAGTGGGTGTGCATCCAACTTGCTTGCTCACGAAGACCTAGGGCATTTTGAGGAAGCCCATCATTAGAATATGCAAGCCAAGTTCTATAATGAAAAATTCCCACTAGTATATGAAAGTGACAACATAGGAGACTCTCTATCATGAAGATCATGGTGCTACTTTGAAGCACAAGTGTGGAAAAAGAGATAGTAGCAATTGTCCCTTCTCTCTTTTCTCTCATTTTTTTATTTGGTGGGATTCTTTGGCCTCTTTTTATATGGGCTTCTTTGGCCTCTCTTTTTTATAAAGTCTGAAGTCTCATCCCGACTTGTGGGGGAATCATAGTCTTCATCATCCTTTCCTCACTTGGGACAATGCTCTAATAACGAAGATCATCACACTTTTATTGATTTACAACTCAAGAATTACAAATCGATACTTAGAACAAAATATGACTCTATGTGAATGCCTCCGACGGTGTACCGGGATATGAAATGAATCAAGAGTGACATGCATGAAAGATTATGGAAGTGGCCTTTCCACAAATACAATGGCAACTACATGATCATGCAAAGAGCAATATGACAATGATGGAGCGTGTCATAATAAACGGAACGGTGGAAAGTTGCACGGCAATATATCTCGGAATGGCTATGGAAATGCCATAATAGGTAGGTATGGTAGCTGTTGTGAGGAAGGTAAATAATGGGTGCATGATACCGGCGAAGGTTGCGCGGCATAATAAAGGCTAGCAAAGTGGAAGGATGAGTGTGCGTATAGCCATGGACTCACATTAGTCAAAAAGAACTCATATACTTATTGCAAAAGTCTACTTGCCCTTGAAGCAAAGTACTACTACGCATGCTCCTAGGGGAAGGGTTGGTAGGAGTTAGCCATCGCGCGATCCCGACCTCCACTCATAAGGAAGACAATTAAAAGAGCATCCCATGCAAAAAAATTGTCACACAACTTTTACCATACGTGCATGCTACGGGACTTGCCAACTTCAACACAAGTATTTCTCAATTTCATAATCACCCAACTAGCATGACTCTAACATTACCACCTTTATATCTCAAAACGATTATCAAGCATCAAATTGATCATAGTGTTTAATGCACTTTCTATGATAGTTTTTATTATACCCAACTTGGATGCTCATCATTCTAGGACCAAATTTATAGCCATAGAAAATACCATGCTGTTCTAAAAGACTCTCAAAATAATATAAGTGAAGCATGAGATATCAACAATTTCTTTAAAATAAAGCCTCCGCCGTGCTCTAGAAAATATAAGTGAAGCACATAGAGCAAAACTATCTAGCTCAAAAGATATAAGTGAAGCACATAGAGTATTCTAATAAATTCTAAATCATGTGGGTTTCTCCCAAAAGGTGTGTACAGCAAGGATGATTTTGGTAATCTAAAAATCAAAGACTATTATCATACAAGACGCTCCAAGCAAAACACATATCATGTGGCGAATAAAAATATAGCTCCAAGTAAAGTTACCGATAGACGAAGACGAAAGAGGGGATGCCTTCCGGGGCATCCCCAAGCTGAGGATTTTGGTTATCCTTGAATATATTGGGGCTACATGGGCATCCCCAAGCTTAGGCTCTTGCCACTCCTTATTCCATAGTCCATCAAATCTTTACCCAAAACTTGAAAACTTCACAACACAAAACTCAACAGGAAATCTCATAAGCTCCATTAGTGCAAGAAAGAAAGACCATCACATAAGGTACTGTAATGAACTCATTATTTATTTATATTGGTGTTAAACCTACTGTATTCCA